>NC_059272.1:7719549-7727049 GCF_017591435.1 Portunus trituberculatus | reverse complement strand
TTTTTACCTGTTTCATTCTTCTTATCCCTCTCATCCTCCTCCTCCTCCTCCTCCTCCTCCTCCTTCCCCTCCTTTCATTTCTCCTTGTCTCTATTTCCTCCCTTCTTCTTCCTCATATTTCCACTCTTCCCCTACGTTCCTGGATATTGTTTCCTTACAATTCTTCCTTCTTTTCTTCTTCTTCCTCTTCATCCTTCACCTCCTCCTCCTCCTCCTCTTCCTTTTTTTCTTCCCTTCTTCTACCTCATACCTCTCTCTCTCTCTCTCTCTCTCTCTCTCTCTCTCTCTCTCTCTCTCTCTCTCATTTTTCTTGCGTCTCCTCCTGCTTTCTCTTTCCCACGTTTTTCATTCTTTTTTTATACTTTTCTCTCCTCCCGAACCATCTTTCTGTTGTTTCTCTCATAGCCTCTGCCACTATCTATTTTTCTTGTTATTCCTGCTTCTCCTCTTGCTTCTCCTCCTTTTTTTCCACAATTAGGCATCCACGCTATCAAATATTTCCTTTTGTTTTTACTATTTCAAGATTCTTTTTCCTTATCCTCCTCTTCTTCTTTCTTCTCCTTTACCACATGTGTTCCACTTTATTGTATAGGGAGGTTTCAGGACATTTATCCCTATGGTTTGCTAACTCTCTTACCTGCTCGGGAACTGACAACTAAGTGGGCGTTTTTGTTCACTTGCTTTTGTTCTTGGGCAGTTTTCCCCTCTTTCGTGGAAACAAAATAGGGGTTGAACACAAAATCAATCGTAAGGACAAACATTTTTCACTGGTGCTTGTTTCTCTTTTGATTAATATTTCAACTTCTGGTCATTTTTTTTAGAATATTCGTGCCTTCCCATTAGCTACTTTAAAGAATACGAAAACACACACACACACACACACACACAAACGGACTTGCCACTAGTATATCATTAGGTGACACGACAGGAATTCCCCGTCTCTCAGTGGATGGCGTGGGTGGCGAGCCAGACGGATTAACCAACTATTCATAGGATCAATGAGCCTTCTTCGTTTTCTTTTTTTACTCTGCTTGACCCAGTTCCGAGAAGGGAGAGATGGAAGAAGGGGCAAAGATAAAGAATGTCGGAGACGGGGAGGAGAGAGAATAAAAGAGGAAATGGTAATAAAGAAATGAATCTGGAAGACGAAACAAAATGGAGAGAAGGGAATGAAGAAGAGGAAGAAGAGGACAAGGTGGGAGGAAGCGAAGAAGGTTTGAGGAAAGAGGAGAAAGGAAAGGAGTAATAAGAAATAAGCAAGAAAGAGAAAACAAAAGGAAGGTGAAGAAAATGTAGGAATAAAGATGGAAGAACAAAAGAGAAAATAAAAGACTAACAAAAGACTAACCAGAAAAGAAGAAAAAAAAGAAATATGAAAAGCCAAAGTGAAGAAGAGAAAGGGATAGAAGGAAGAAGATAAGGGTAGAGGAGCAGAGAAAATGGAGGTAGGAATAATGAAAAGGCAAAATAGGAAGACAAAACAAAGTGGAGAAAGAAAAGACAGAAGTGATGAAGGCTGGAAAAAAAGAATTAAAGGTAATGGAAATAAGAAATAAACAAAAAGAAGAAACATAAGAAAAAAAATTCAAAGCCAAGAAAAATATAATGAAGATAAGGGCGAAGGAATAACCAAAGAAGGGAGAAGGAAGAAAGAATATGAAAGAAAGAACGCATATGAAGAGAGAAGAAACAGTTATAACACTATAACAAACACTGAAAGATGATGAAGAGAAGGAAGGAAGGAAAGCAAGGAAAGTAAACAGAAGAGAGAAAGGATACGATAAGCTAGAGAGAAATTCTTTAATACGAAAAGATAAAGAATGAAGGGAATAAGAGAAAATATGAGGAAGGACTAAATAAGAATTTAGATGATGAAGAGAATAACAATAAATAAGAAGTAGGACTGACTCTCTCTCTCTCTCTCTCTCTCTCTCTCTCTCTCTCTCTCTCTCGCACACACAAGCCACCGCTAATACCAGAATAAAAGCAAAAAGTAAAGCAGCATAACGAATAATTTAATAAGACACCTCCTTTCCTTCTTTTAGTGAGCAAATTTACCTTCATTTACGTATCCCACAAAGAAAAGGTAGGTTGGGTAAGCGAAGCAAGAGTCCTTCTCGCTCCCTTGTCCTTCCCTCTGATATGTAAAACCAGGGGAGAAAGAGAGAAAAGAACGCCACGTCGCGGAGTCAAAGAATACCAGGAGGACATTTTATGGGAAAGAATGAAACTGAAGTAGAAAAGAAACTCTACTAGATTCGTGCTTGCTTCAGATCATGTTTGAGAAAAGGTGGAAGCGGTGGAGGAAGAGAAGAATAGGAAGAAGAGAGAACCCTAGGAGAGTATGAAGAGGCAGCTGGGAAAAAATCTGAGAAAGAGATCACCCCTTGTCTCTGTAATCAATATCAAGTGCATGTCCATCCCGCCACTTACGAAGCTGCCCTTACCTTCTTACCTCTAAAAAAAAAAAAAAAAAAACATACACACCCCTCAATTAATAACTAACCTACACCCAATTCCTTGCATCACATCTCATTCCGGCCTAAACCATCTATCCACATCCACATCCCATAAGAAAATACTGTATCGCCACCATCCTTTCACCCAGCAAGCAACCAGACGCACCCACACCTCCCTCCCTGCATCACACACACACGCCACCCTCAGCGCGCCACCGCCAGCCCTTCTTGACATTAGTGTAAGTCAGGATAGAGACTCGTGTTCCCACAAGGTTGGAGGTTCTTTATGGGCCTTAGTGTATCCTTCCCGACGGTGCGAGGGACAGGGTGGCGCCGGGCGGGTGTGTGAGGGGGACTGACGGATATGGGCGGGGCGGCGATGCTCAGGGGCGGAGTCTGGATGACGCAGTGGGTTTTCTAGCTGCCCCCGCCCCCCAAACACCCAGTACCCACGAGCTCCTGACCTATTTCGCGCGCGGGCCAACTGGAGCAAAGGGAGACGGAGTTAGAGAAACGAAAGAGTAAGGAGGAGGGGCCGGCGCCAGCTCGGGAGACGAGAAGGGGGCGGGTGGCACGGCGGCTGGAGTCAGGGTGGTGGTGGGCGGTGAGGGGGGTTCTGGCGCCACAGACTGGTTACCTCTGGCAGGGCGCCGTGATTTCATGGAGCCAGAATCGATAGCGTGCCTCCAGACATCACCCACCCCCCTTGCCGAAAGTGGGCCTCGGTTAAAGTAGACAGACAGCCTGAGTAGAAAGCACCGTGACCTGACCCACAGACCTACTCTGCGGCGGACAATGGTGTGCCAAAAACCCAAGAGGGAGTTAGATTGATGCGCGATCCTGCCACTTCTGCAAGACTTTCTTTCGTCCTGCTCTCCCCAAACATTTTAGTATCATCCCCCCTACTCCTCTTCCTCCTCCTCCTCTCTCCCCTCCCCCTCTTCGTCTTCGGGCGTGTCAGCAAGACTGGCCAGCATCAGCCTCTTGGCCCCACAACAAAGGTCGCCTCTTCTACATGATTCTGGGAGTATCGAGCGGCGCACGAGGGGAGTGACGGCCAGCTACCCAGCCTACTACTCTTCGAAAAATAACTTTCCCATCACACTAACATTAATCTTCTTGACAAGGATCGATACAAGTCAGGCGGATCTAAACTCTCCGCCTCTGATGTTCCTCCTGCGTCTTTCATCTTACGCGACAGACAGCCGACCCTTATAACAGGTGAGGCCAGGCCGGAAAGGACAATTACCACAACGTTTCCAATTAGTAACTTGTCAACATGAAACCTTCACGCCTGCCGACCATCACAGCCAGACCACCGCTCTCACCCGTGCAGCAATCAGGTCCAGGGTCACAAGGGTCTTCACGGCAGGATGGGAAGAAGAGGGGAAGGGGTGGAAAGGACGAAGGTCACTCTTACCTCTTATATTCCCTTAGGTCACTTGGGTCTCTATTGATCTCCTTGACCCTACGATTGGTGAGAAGAGGTGGGAAAGGCCTTAAGTGCCTACCTGCCTCTCATTTTCTTCCTCTTCTCCCTTTCCTGCCCACCCTCAAGACCTCCGATTATTATTATCATGTGGGTGCAGGAGGCCGGAGAGAGGATGGGTGTGAAGAACAGGTAATGAGAGACATCAAAGAAAATCGGATGAAAAAGTAGACAGACTTTTTTTCAATAACGAAGGAGAGATCAAAGAAAAACGGAGTCAATATGAAATGCCCGGGAGATGAGAGACATAAAAATGGAGGGTCGGGGAAGAAAAGAAAATGTGTGAGGGTTAATGGCACTGCTTCTGCCTCTGCTGTTCTTGGCGGTGGTGGTGGTGGTGGTGGTGGTGATGGTGGTGGTGGTGTTGGTGGTACTGCTGGTGCTGCTGTTGCTGTTCTTGCGTCTTTTAAAGCTCCGGGAACGATCTAAGAATTGGGGCATTGCGGGAACACTTAAAATTCCTGAGAAGAAACGCTGGGAATGATGACGATGACTGACAGCGGACTCTTCCTCCCTCCCCCCAATCCTCCTCCTTCCTCCCTCCTCCGCCTTGCTTATTCTGCTTGGATACGCTTCTTCCAGCATCTTCGTGACCATCAGCTTCCTCCCTTCCCTCCTTTCCTTTCCCTCGTCTTCCTTCATTTCCTTAGCCTCCCACCTGCTCCAAACATTTCCTCTAAATGGGTAATTAATTTCGAATATCCTGATTTTTAAAGTTATAATAGGAGCGATATCACAACCAGCATCACCACCATCGGCACCACTATCACTACCATTACCCTGATCAACATCATTACTACCACCATCGCTATCGAATTCTTTTAATACTATCGCAACCACGACAATATGATTTTTCTTACTATTTTTACTGCTATCGCAACTGCTACTACTACTACTACTACTACTACTACTACTACTACTACTACTACTACTACTACTACTACTACTACTATTACTACTACTACAACTAGTGTAGTATTACGTACAATCACCACCAGTTCCTCCCAACATAAACTTTCATAACTGTCACCAACTTTCCATCTACTCTTTTTCCCCTTCCTCCTCCTCCTCTTCCTCTTCCTTCTTCTTCTTCTCCTTTTCCTCCTCGTCCTAATTATCCCCTTCCTTTTCCTCCTCTTCCTCCTCCTTTTCTTCTTTCTCCTCCTATTTGTCCCCTTCCCCCTTCTGCCCTTCCTCCATCTTCAAAGTAGTATTCCCCCTTCTCCCCTTTCTCCTTATCCTCATCATCATCATTATCATTATCATAACTTCTATCAACATCATCATCACCAGTCACTACCACCACCACCATCTTCCACCACAACCTCCTAACATACATATTCGTAAGCAACACACACATCATCACTACCAACATTACCAACACCACCACCACCAGCACCACCACTACCACCATTACTTATTCTAACACCACCTCAAAGAGAGACCAATGCTTTCACACACTCACACCATTACGTACACGTCACCACCACCACCACCACCACCACCATTACCTCCACCATTAATAATAACACCACCACCTCCATCACCACTACTAGCAGCAACACACGCAGTCTATCACCATCATCTCGTCTCTCTCTCACTCTCTCACTCTTTCTCATTCGTGTCCCCTTTCGTCGTCTAACTTATTCAAAACATTAACATTTAAATCGAGTAAAAAATATAGTTCTCTCTCTCTCTCTCTCTCTCTCTCTCTCTCTCTCTCTCTCTCTCTCATATAAGAAAATTTCCATGACAAAACAAAACACCACTTGATGTTTACACACACACACAAACACACACACACACACACACACACACACACACACACACACACAAAGATGAGTAGTGAAATACATAAAACGGTATGCGTAAATGTATTCTCGTAAACAGGATATTCATGACACGAGCACATACTTTACATTCTTGCATTATACAACTAAGAGGGAGACAGTTTATCACGCAAGAGAGAGAGAGAGAGAGAGAGAGAGAGAGAGAGAGAGAGAGAGGAGGGGAGGAGGGGATGGGAGTGGAGGAACTTGCTGTAATGCCACGGTAGTGTTGAGTTATTGTATTACATTCTTTCAAGATTCCATTACGTGTTAAGTTTATCCTTTGTGGTTCGTGGCCTTCCTTAACTCTTTTCTCCTCTATTTTTCTCTCTTCCCCTCTCTTCTATATTTTTCTCCTATTATTTTTTTTTTATCTTTTCTCTTCTCCTCTCTCTGATCTAAATTTTTTTTCAGATCTCTTCTTACTTTTTCCTTGTACTTTTACTGGTTTCTTTTTTCCTTTTCTATCTATTTTCTTCCTTACGTTATCATTTTAGTCTTCGCTTTCCTGTTAACGTGTTTTTTTTCTTCTTCATGTCCTATTCCTCTTCTTTCTTTTCCATGGCAGCTTTTGTATCCTTTTTTCTCTTTTTTTCTTCTAGTCTTCCTTCTCCTATTTCATCTTTTTTCTCTTCATTCGATCCGGTTTCCTATTCCTTGGACTTTTCTTATTTCTCACTCTTTTCTTCCTCCTTCATCTACTTATTTTTTTCATTTTTTCTTTTCTAATTCATCCATCCTCTTTTCCAGCCTCTTTCCCTTCCCTTACTTCTTTTTTCTTCCTTCGTCTCCTTTTCCCGTTCATTTACCTCTTCGTCTTAGCTATTTTACTTTCACTTCCTTTTCTCCCTTTCCTTCGTATCTCGCTTCTTAATCTATAACTCTCAGCCTTTAGCTATCCCCTCTCTACTCTCTCTCTCTCTCTCTCTCTCTCTCTCTCTCTCTCTCTCTCTCTCTCTCTCTCTCTCTCTCTCTCTCTCTCTCTCTCTCTCTCTCTCTCTCTCTCTCTCTCTCTCTCTCTCTCTCTCTTCCAATCTGCCCATTCCATTCCTACCTTTTCTTTCCCATCCCCCTCATATGTCACCTTCCTAACTGTCTCTTCCATTATTCTCTCTTCCCTTCCCTGTCTTACGTATGTCTCCCTCCCAAACGGCCCTTCCATCCCTTCTCTCCCTCATCCTCTCTTATGTCATCTCCACACTACCCTTCCATCACTCTCCCTCTTTCCTACCGCTTCCCCGTGATACTCTTTAAGCCATCACCTCCATTCCATTCGCCTATTTCCTCTCCTGTTGTCTTTTCTAACACTTAAATATCTTGCCTCCTATCTCTTCTCCATCTCTATTCTTTCACTTTCAAACTTCGCTTTCATCTTTCCACCACCTCTTCTTCTGTACTTTCTTCGAACTTTTTTTTCATCTTCTCATCTCTTCTTCTTTACTTCCATCCTGTCACTTTCAAAACCCCTATTCCGTTTCTCTACCTCCTCTCCCATACTCTGTTCTATCATCTTCCCATCTTCCCATCCTAACTCTCCTCCTCATCTGTTACATCAAGACTCATGGCCAATTTAATGATTTCCGGGGAGAATTAGGACTACAGGTGTCTCTCGTCCCACACGACTAATAGGTAGATTATTAATGTTTCACGTGGGAAGCGCAAAGACAGGCTGGGCGCGGCAAAGCTGGACTCTTGCATTATTGGTGAGCTTCAGACGAAATGA
>NC_059272.1:7712049-7714549 GCF_017591435.1 Portunus trituberculatus | reverse complement strand
AGACAGAAGAGAATGGAGAGGGTGAAGAAAGAAGATGAGGGAGGAAATAGAGGAGGGACCAAAGGAAAAAGGGAAAAAAGAATGGAAGAAGTGCTGTAAAGAGAAGAAGAGGAGATACAGGGAGGAAAGGAGAACGTAATAACGGAGGGAAAGGACGGCGAGGATAGATAAAAGGAAAAGGGAAGTAGATGAGGAGGACGAAAGGGGCTTGAGGAGAAAGTTAAAAAAGTGAAAAAAAAAATTAAGACAAAAGAGAGAAAATTTACAACGGGGAAAGTAATGAAGAGAGAGAGAGAGAGAGAGAGAGAGAGAGAGAGAGAGAGAGAGAGAGAGAGAGAGAGAGAGAGAGAGAGAGAGAGAGAGAGAGAGAGAGAGAGAGAGAGAGAGAGTGGAGATGGAATAAGGAGTTTAGGAAAGAAAAAGAAAGAAAAATGGAGGAGGAGGAGAAGGAGGAGGAGGGGGAGGAGAAGGAGGAGGAGGAGGAGGAGGAGGAGGAGGAGGAGGAGGAGGAGGAGGAGGAAAAAGTAAGAACGCGGAAAACAAGAAAGAAGGATCAAGTAAAAGATACAAGTGACAAAAGGGCAAGAGGAACAGGAAGAGGAAGAGAAAGTGAGGGTGAAGTGGAAAGAGAGAAAGAGAGGGAGAAGGAGATAACAAGTCAGGAGAGACACGGAATAAAGGTAGAGACAAAGGTTTAGAGCGAAAAGAGACGAGGAGGGGATAAGAAAGAAAGATATTGACAGAGCAAAATATAAAAAAGGAAACGAAAAACAAGAGACACGAAGTGAAGTATATAAAAGAAAAGGAAAATTATATAAGAAAGTAAGTGAGAATAAAGTTAATAAAACATGACAACCAAAATAACACGAAAAATAAAACACCGAAAGTCAAAATGTTACTTGGTGAAACAACAAACATTTCAAACATGTAAATAGAAGGAAATCAAAGCAAAAAACAACAAAAAGCAAGCAATCAAAAGGAAAAAAATAGTAGACAAAACAAGGCAAACAACGAAAAAAATATGAAAACACACACCAAGTAACAAACAATACAAATTAAAAGACGAAAAAACATAACTTCACTGATAACATTAACAACAACAACACCAACAAATTCAACAACAAAAAAACAACAGAAAATAAAATTATCATCAATATTTTCTGTGTGGAACAAATGCGGGTAGTTTAAGAAGGGACGAGTATTTTACCTTTTACACTAAGTTCCATTAAGGCTCGGGCCCGTGTACTGCTTTAAAGATAGAGGGGAGAGTGGAGCGGTGGGCCAGCTTATTTGCAGGCCAGGATGAAGAGGAGCGGGACGAGGCGGGGCAGGAATGTTGGGAGAGGAGAAAATAAAAATAAGTATGATAAAATAAAGTAATGTTGTAAGGCCTATCATTCTGTTTCGTCTCTGAATTCTCTCTAGTGATGGTGGTGGCGGTGGTGGCGGTAGTAGTAGTAGTAGTAGTAGTAGTAGTAGTAGTAGTAGTAGTAGTAGTAGTAGTAGTAATAATAGTAGTAGTAGTGATGGTGGTGGTGGTGGTGGTGGTGGTCGTGGTGGTGGTGGTAGTTGTAGTAGTAGTAGTATTAGTGATGATGGTGGTGGTGGTGGTGGTAGTAGTGATAGTAGTAGTAGTAGTAGTAGTAGTAGTAGTAGTAGTAGTAGTAGTGGTGATTCTCTCTCTCTCTCTCTCTCTCTCTCTCTCTCTCTCTCTCTCTCTCTCTCTCTCTCTCTCTCTCTCTCTCTTTCTCTCAAAACCTTATTGTGTTCTCGTTGTAATCCGTCATCGTAGACATTTCAATAACTCCGCCCCGCCATTACCACCTCGATGCTTCATACACGTAGCACCCACCACCCCACACCGCCAGCTCACCACTTACTATCGATATTGCTTATCTATTTACTAGCTCAAATGCTTTTATTATTTATCACTCAACCGAATCATAATTACTCATCCGCATCACCTCTCATCACTACTTCAACTTCATCAATCCATCCATCAACCACACATTGTAAATTCCCCTTAGAAAAACAGTAGTAATCTATATTTTACGCCATTAAAGTCAATGTTTTTCACCATTACCTCAGTTCCAATCACTGAAGACCCCTTAAAAATGTATTCTTGTCGACCATATACCACCAAGACCCATTATTCCCATCACTATTCCAATTTCACCCATTGAAATACAACTAAACAAACCCCAAGTACCACCACTACCATCACCACCACCACCTCCACCACCACCATAACCTTGCTGCTTTCAGTATAGACAAGGAAAAACACGAGAAAAGCGCGAACACTTTCTGGGACTTCGTTTACTCTTTTAGTTATTTCTTATTGATTCCAGCGAAGACCGTAATGAGTCTGGGAAAGGAAGACTATCAGAGAGGAAGAAGGAAGAAGGGAGGAGATAATGGCTGTGTTTGTCCTACAGATATGATGAGAGAGAGAGAGAGAGAGAGAGAGAGAGAGAGAGAGAGAGAGAGAGAGAGAGAGAGA
>NC_059272.1:7679549-7707049 GCF_017591435.1 Portunus trituberculatus | reverse complement strand
ATTCGGTACAGCAGCAAAATTCAATTAATGTATCCGTGAGACGATGTTTTTGCATTAAATATTGTTTGTTTAGTGAGGCTAAAAGTAGCAGTCGTATTAGATCCTATCTAATTTTAATAAAGGTATAGATGTTATCTCATTATTCTCTTCCCACTGGGCCCGGATGAGAAATGTGGTATAAGTAAGGAGCCTTCGCCTTTACTATCCCACGGTCATCACATTACATTAGATAGACTCTTTCATCACAAACAGTCTCGTAAGGCCCAACAGGTCTGCTGCTATTTGTTCCTCCCTTGTGGGTGGAGGAGGTTAAGAGAGATCTTTGTCCTCGCTCGCCTCGTCTGGCCGGATGATGATGATGGTGATAGTGGTCGTGTGTCCCTTGTGTTCTTTTATTTTCTCTCCCTCTCTCCTGTATGGCTACACCGCTTCCCTCTCTGTCCTCTCGCTTCCCTACTTCCATTTAACTATCCTCAGGGTCCCCTTTCTCCGGCAGCACCACTACCTACCTTAAAGTTCCCTCGCCACATTCCCTCCCCACGTCATCCCGCACTCCTCTTACCTAACTTTCCTGTCTCGGCGCGTGGTCCTCCTCGTCTTCCCGCTCCCCAGTACCCAACCGCGGAAAACAAGACACAATGACCTTGACAAACAACAGAACGCGACCAATATTTCCACAATAAAACATCTAAAAGTCTTGAGCTCATCTTCAATTGAAAACAAAAATACTATAAAATCTAACACTCATCTAGTGATCGCCTATATAACCTGGCAAATTCTTTGGTTTGTCTGGAATCGAAAATATTTTTTCTTCCTTTCTTTTGTTAACATTTCTATGCTTTTTTTTTTTTTTTGTCATTGACATGTGTATTCAGATAAGATAAAAGTAAAGAAAAAAATAGTCGCTGATCCTTACCTAGTCTTAAATTTTGCCCTTTGCAGCAGACACGTGACCTTTGAGAGTGGGAGAAAAGTTTTGATGCTTAGGATGAGCCATCTTTTCCCACGGTATTACAAAAAAAAAAACTTTAATTTTCAGGTTAATGTAATTTGCAGGATCATTTCATTCCAATGAAAGAGTGATATACGCTGCGTCATCTGAACCATGACATCAAGACGTGTGTGTGTGTGTGTGTGTGTGTGTGTGTGTGTGTGTGTGTGTGTGTGTGTGTGTGTGTGTACGTGCGTGAGTGCGTGCGTGCGTGAGACCGTAATGTCACACCTACTAATCTTCGACTTAAAGCAGGACTTACCACGTCTCAATTCTCGGATTTGTGTATTAATTTAACTTCCACCATACAAAGGTCAGACAAATCCGTGAACCTTGAACTATACACTCCAGCAGACTGGCGGTGGTGACCAGCGGAGTGGTGTGCTAATCCTCTGCCTGTATCTTCATCCATTCCTTTCCTCTCCTCTCTCCTCCATTCTACTCCCCACTGCGCCTCGAGCCTCGCTGCAACAAACATGAGAATCTGAGGGAAGGTATTTTGTTCTGAGGAGCGTCTAGCCGCGTGTCGTGCCCAGACTCCCGCGTGCCTGAGCGTTGGTTGCAGTCCTGGCGAGAGGGTCTTTTTATTGGCAGTGTAATTAATCCGTCACTCGATCCTGCTCGGCTTTCCATCAGCGTTACTAATGGTACACATGAACACGGTGCGGTTACTCCTCAGTGATTGTTTCCTCCATACTCTCTGAAACAATCCTTTGCATTCAACGTTCTGATTTGCGTTAATGTTTTTTATCAGGGAAGCAAATAAGCAAGAGACGTCCACGTTGTGGTTAGTCTGAGGTTCATCTCCGTCTCCTTGTCCTACCATGGTACCGTCACTAATCATTGGCTATCTTATCCACTCTCTCCACAACAGCGTTTTTAGATGAAAATGTTATGATTTGCATTGATATTTTTGTCAAGGAAGCAACTAGGTAGGAGAAATCCATCACGATATTACCCTGAGGTCAATTCGTTACTGTGTTACGTGTTTACACCTCAAGTCTTGAATAAGAGTGAGTGTGAACCACTAACTCATAGATCAGTCCGATACTAACATTAAAGATGATAATGACAACAAAGGCTCCTCCTAAAACACAGACCTAGTCTTGCAGGTTTCCACATCTGTATCATTTTGGTTACTAATTCACACATCATATCTAAAAGATCATATTGAAAGGACAGGCGAGTTTAAACTTCCAAGTCAAATGTGCACACTGTCTGATAGCAACAATAAAAACTTCTTTTTAGAGATATAACCTGTGTGTCCTCTACATTGTTTTGGTTACTCAAATCCCACTTAGGTCCGGTTTTCTGAAACGATTCGCTCTCACCCCGACTGTTTTCAAAGGCTACATGCAGAGATCAACAGTAGAAATGGCATTTATTCACCGGAGTCTTAAAAACACAATTAAAACCGGTGTAACTTCATCTACAATCTTTTGACAGTAATCAGAATGGGATATAGAAGAGTTTCAGAATACGAGTGAAGGTGAAGAAGTGGGAGAGCAGGTGAGTTTCAGCCGGCACGTCACACCTGAACATTTGTCTGTCCATCAAGAGCCATGAGCGAAAAATGGTGTATAAATGCTTGGTAATTATAGAACTTTGCCTGAGATTACATATAAAGCATATTCAATTAGTGGAATTAAACACCTGAAAACTCTTATCATACAGTTTTAAAAGCTCATCAAAAACAAATTTTGCTCGACTTTTCATGTCATATGCACCGCGCAACAGTTTCCGGCTTGTGCGTATAATGAAAAACAAAGCAATCAGTAATGCTTTCCTCTCTGCTTTATTATTCATGATGTAATCCTTCGCTAACGAAATACATACATTTTTAGATATTGAACTTGTAATGGCTGGCAGTAGTAGTGGTGGTGGTGGTGGTGGTGGTGGTGGTTGTGGTGGTGATAAGTGAAATAACAAATAGAAACGAACCAGGTACGGATAAAAAAAAAAAAAGTCTCGGAATACTACAATAACTATCGAATAAGGAAACTGAAGAATTAAGAAGGGAAAAGGAAATGCTGACAAAAAAAATATATTATAGAAATGAATTGAAGAAGGAGAAACAAAAACAATGTAAAGTTATGTTGCTAATACCTTTACGTCCACATGAGTAGGAACAGATGGGAAAGTATCGACAAGAAAATGTTAACCTTTTAATAGTATTTTTCTCGTCCAACATGTGTCCCAAGCTTCCAAATATTAATTCATTTGTGAGGAAAGCTGATGATGATTATGATGGTGATGATGATGATGATGATGATGATGATGATGATGATGATGATGATGATGATGATGATGATGATGAATGATGATGATGATGCTAATGATGAAAGTGATAAAGATAAAGAATGATAATGATACTAATGATATTAGTGGTGAAAATAATGGTGATAATAACAATAATGATAACGATGAAGATAATTATCGCATCAAATTATCACTTTCTTCATTTACTAGATAAATCCACTGCCTCACTATCATTACAAATTGACTTCAGCTTCTAGCAACATTGCAATTAAGATCGTCATTATAATTACTGTCGCCTGGAGGTGATATGTGATATGGCGTGGACCTCACGGAGCTTCACGAGCACAAACATGTTAACATATTCCACGGTGGATCTTTTGCTATAAATATTCATACATATTACCAAAATTTGCTTTCATATTCCTCGTTGACCCCATTACGTGTTGTGCCGGTGTGCTGGAAAGTATGCTGGACAGAGGAAACCCATGGAGGAGGAGGAGGAAGAGGAGGAGGAGGAGGAGAAGGAGGGAGAAGGAAGGAAGGAATAAGGAAGAATGGAGGAGAGAGAAATGAGGAGGGAACGGGGGAGAAGGGAGACGGGAGGAAGAGAAAGAAAGGAAGAGGGAGGATGGAGGAGAGTGCAGAGGGCAGGCAGCATCATTAGTACAAGGGAGGCAAAAGCGGCTCAGGCAGGAGGCAGGAGGCAGCAAGCTTTTCATCGCCCAAAATAGTTTTTTTTTTTTCCAGCATTGCATTAAGACTACTGGTTACGTACGCTTTCCTATTTCCACCTTCCCTGCAGCACAGCACGTTGGACACCACCCGTCATTAGTTAGCAGCTGCCAAGGCACGCCCACTACTCGCCAACAAGGGGAAAAGTAGCCAGGCGTGATGAAGAATCTGAATGCCTAACGGATTGGAATACTACTGGTTAATTTCGTCTCGCTGAATCCGATCCGCCACTAACACACAGTCAGTATTGGCGGGCGTGAGAAGCAGTCACTTATTCCTCTCAGTGTTGTTAAGAGTTGCGTGTCGGAACATACGAAAGAACAGAAAGGTAATAGCTAATTGGTTATCTTTATTTATAAGTGATACAGAAACAAAACACTACTGCACAAAAATTGATTTATACATTTGTATTAATATTTTGTCTTTTACTTTACATGGTTAATGCATCTCTAATCTTAGAAGAAAATTTCCAATTGTGAATTTACTTGATTTTTCCATGAATACGGACCTTTGTTGAGAAGATTTAATTTTTCCATATGATTATTGGAAAATGTACACGAACTAAGGAACCAACATATATATATATATATATATATATATATATATATATATATATATATATATATATATATATATATATATATATATATATATATATATATATATATAAAATAATGTCTACTTCTTAGGAGATGTACATAATGTAGATAATAGATATATTTCAACTTTACAAAATCAAATTAAAATAAGATAAGGCAATATTCAACATTAATTATTTCCGCGATATCCCAACATAACTTTTTTTCATACATCCAATAGCACAGAATTACACAAGAGGTTATGCTATTTTTAATATAAATATACTATTCCTTGCACAAGGATACAATGAACTAATATAATCTTCCTAGACTCACCGGCCTATTTATTATGTCTTACAAAATGATACATATAAATGCACAAATGGTTCCTGGCCTGTATATTAAGGACCAGATGAAATTCCAGCCAGTAATCTCCTTCCACACGCAGTTCATCCACATCACGACCTATTCCAGTAACATACGAGACTCTCTTTCCACGATATACATGGCGGCGGGATCGTTTATGGCCTGTCTATTGATCTCAGCGGATAATATTCCCTTTCGTACTCAGAGCGCCGCGAGTGACTCTTTACAAAGGTAACTTGGTGAGGATTTTTCAGTGCGCTCGATCATCGTTCCTCTGCCTCGGCGTGACACTCCTGCCTTCTGATGGCTGTGAGATGAGCGGCGGTAGCATGAGATGACGCAGCAATACATTATACAAATACATACAGTAAAGAGCTAGCGGCAATAGCAACAAAGCATAACCATTACATCAGATCATTACAAAAATACGAGATACAGTTAATACATTGCAGCACATCAGCACACTACTATCAACACAGCACAAGATACACAACAAAATACAGCAGCAAGCAGCAAACTGTTCAAGCAACATGCTAGTATAACTTACTCACGATATTACACACACACACACACACACACACACACACACACACACACACACACACACACACACACACACACACACACACACACACACACACACACACACACACACACACACACACACACACACACACACACACACACACACACACACACACACACACACACACACACACACACACATCAACCCATGCACAAAGCGAGGCAATGCTGCAACACAAAACTTTACCTCAAAAGAAAAAAAAGATCAAAGTCTTCCTCTTCCTTCTTCCTAGCAGCGGTGTTACCAGAATTCCGGGCGTAACCAGGGGTAGGCCCTCTATCCCTCCTCTTCCCTAGAGTCAGTTCCCTTCCTAGACAGCCTGCTTTTCCCCTTCATTCCACTTTTCCATTCCTATTAATTTTCTCTTTTTCTCTCCTTTTCTTCTTTTCCAGTCCATCCTCTTTCAGTCCTTTTCCTTGTCTTCCTCGTCCTCTTCATCAACAGAAATGAACGAAGGAATGGCCACCTTAAGGTAATCAAGACAATGGAGAGAGATAGAAGTCCAGATCTTTGCAAACACGCCTACGAGAGGATGCTTCAAGCGGTGCTGCCACATCACTCACTACTTGTATGCAAATGAAAGCACTGCATCCTCCTGTCCCTATTTATATAGACTCCACCAATGGTCTTACGCTCACTCCGGGGCCACTCTTGCTCCCTTCTCACAGTCTAAAGATGTGACAAACAGTCGCTCCAGAAGTTTTAGGTCAATAGTTTGGTGTTTGGAGAGTATTTTTGCCTCTCAAACTTTTACATGCATGAATATCCCTCTCTTTCTGTTTATTTCTCTCTCTCTCTCTCTCTCTCTCTCTCTCTCTCTCTCTCTCTCTCTCTCTCTCTCTCTCTCTCTCTCTCTCACCCCGTCCACAGCACTTCCGCCTGTTATTCTCCTCACCCTCATCCAACAACATGCCATGAATGCAATATTCTCTCTCTCTCTCTCTCTCTCTCTCTCTCTCTCTCTCTCTCTCTCTCTCTCTCTCTCTCTCTCTCTTAGCATCAACCAGCTGGAGTTCAACCTTCAACATCTTTCTCTCCACCAGCTGCCAATCAATTACCTATACTAAACACCTGTGGCAAGAATCAACGGTTCCCTTTAAGGTCAGTCAGGTTAGGATAAGTAAGGTCAAGTTAAGATGAGTGAATTTGGTTTAGGATTAAGTTACATTGGATTTTGTTGAGTTATATTGGCTAAGATTTGGTTAAGGTTAAGGTAGGTCAGGTGAAGTCAAATAAGGTTAGGTTAGGTCAGGTTAGGTCAGGTGAAGCTGGATTAGGTCAAGTTACGTCAGTAGAGGTTACACTTATTATCTTAGGATAGGATAGGTTACATTCAGTTTCGTTAGGTTAGGTTACATCATATTCAATTAAGTTAGAAAAAGTTAGGTATGCTTTTATCAGATCGAATCAGTTTAGCTTAGATTAAGTTAATGGCTGAATAATGAAAACGTATAATGACTAGTGAATAATAAAGCTACAGGTAAAAAATGTGGACAGTTGCGGTAAGGAGAAGAGATCAAGTACTCCAACAGACTCCTCTCATCAGTAAGACAGCTCCATTTGAACATGTCAGCGGCGCTCCACGATGCAGGTGAGAATTATTCACCCGCGATGCTAAGTGTTTATTAGTTCAGATGATGGGAGAGAGAGAGAGAGAGAGAGAGAGAGAGAGAGAGAGAGAGAGAGAGAGAGAGAGAGAGAGAGAGATGCATGAAGTTAATTGAAAGACTGCTACGACGTTTTGATTTACACAACTTTCTCTCTCTCTCTCTCTCTCTCTCTCTCTCTCTCTCTCTCTCTCTCTCTCTCTCTGTAAGGCAACGCACGCGACAGATATTAATACTGTCATCTATACGAAGAAGTGGAAGGCGTGAAAGCGGTAATGGAATATACTGAAAATACTGGCAGAAAAAATAGAGTAAGTGGAGGAAGGTAGCGGAGAAGACTTACAGGCAGTAGGAAGGAATGGACACCGGTGGACGTAATGGGAAAGGAGATTACTGGAAGTGGATGAGAGTGGCAGTGGGAAGTGGGAAGGAATGGTGGTTCTTGTGGAGGTAGAAGTAATGACATGAGTTGTAGTTGTATTAGTGGTGAAGGTAGTGATGGTGGAGCCTTAAGAAGAATACTTATTGTAACAGTGGTGGAGGTGAAGTGCAAAAAGTGGAGAGGGAAGTGCAAGGGGTGAAGGATGGAATGCCAGACCTTAACACAAAGAAAAAAAAAATGGAGATATGTAGTGGAAAGTGTAAAATACATGAAACAAAAACAAGAAAAGGAATATTAATAACGCCAGAGAAGAAAATATTAATAGAGGACAACATATAGGTGGTGAAGATGGAGTAGAGAACAAATGAAGATATAGGGAAGAGAGAAAAAATAAACAACGGGACACAATGAAGAAAAGCGGAAAGATCTTGAGACAAGAATAAATAAATCAAAAGAAACACACCAAAAAAAAAAATAAATAAATAAAGATCATAAAAGATGAAAGAGAAAAAATATAACTGTAAATAACAATAAGTATAGGAAAGGAAATTAAAGATAAACAGAATAGGTAACATTACAATCAGGTGCAAACAAATCACACCATCTCTACCTTAGCCTTACCTTACCTGGCCTTACCTAACTCTGACCACGCCACCTCTCAGATCAATTATTCACCACACGACCCAAAGTCACCCGATTATCAACCAACTGAGAGATCCAAGGGAAGGACTCAAATGGTGGAGAGGGGACAGGAAGGGGATAAAGCAGGGGTACTGATGGGGTGGACGAAATCTCTAAGGGAAAGGAGAAATTGAAGGAAACTAGACAACAGAGAGAGAGAGAGAGAGAGAGAGAGAGAGAGAGAGAGAGAGTAATAATAAATAACAATAATAATAACAATAATAATAAATCGTTTATTCCATGAAACATGGTTATTCAATTGATCGTACAAATAGACATGATAAAAATATTATAATTGTAAATTATCAACTAACTTAGTAAAACGATAGGCGTTAAAATTATAAAGTAAAACTATAAAACAGTGAACTCAGAATACAAAAGAATACCTAAAACAAAACAAGAATATTGTAAGAATGTTAAAGTTATAAAATTCATAACAGCAGCTGTGCTGCACTTCTCTAAATAATATTTGTCTTTGACGGTCAGCCACTCAAGTTCTTTTATAATAGGAGTCACGTGGTCATATTTTCTAGCTCCTCCATTAACAATTTTAGCAGCAAAGTTTTGCGATCTTTGCACAGTATGAATGAGAGTTTTGTTGGTAGAACCCCATATACAAATACAGTAATTAATAAGGCTAAGCACTAGGGACTGTACGACAGTTGTACGTGTTGTTTTATCAAAATTCTCACTTACTCTATTTATGTACATTAATATCCCCATTATTTTGGAATTGAATTCTGCAATGTGCACGTCAAAGAGCATATATCTATCAAAATAGACACCCAAATTCTTCACATGTGTGGTCGGGTATATGTGTACTCCGTTACAATTTATAAAAATGTCGGGGAATTCGGGCTAACAGTTGCCTATTTCCAATGAATATGCATTGCGTTTTTTTGTTATTTAATAAAAGACCATTAGTTAAGAAGTAAAGTTTTATATCCCGCAATGCATTTTCAGTGATGGAGATGAGCCTATCAAGATTTTCAACAGTATCACCTTCAAGGAACTGTGTGTCATCCGCATATTGTATCACAGATGTCTTCACTTTCTCATTAAGGTCATTTACGTATATTGAAAATAAAATCGGGCCAAGAATTGAGCCCTGCGGAACTCCGTATCTTACATTTACTTCCTTAGATACTGTATTATTTAAGCGAACAGACTGTGATCGATTTTGAATATAATTTGTAAACCAAAAGCTATCAATGTTTAGTTTAGCGCATTTACGTAATAGATTATCGAGGCTGATACTATCAAAGGCTTTTGATAGATCACATAAAGTTAAGATAGATATTTTCTTTGAGTCCATATTGCCATAAATTTTGTCTGTAATAACAGTGAGAGCAGTTTCTGTGGACAGTCTAGGACGGAACCCGTGGTGCGTGTTAGATAACAGTTTATTGGCTTCTAAATAACGTGTGAGCTGACCAGCAACTACTTTCTCAAGAATGTTTGATAGGATGGGTAAAAGGGAAATGGGTCTATAATTATTAAAATCATTACTATCACCACTTTTAAAGAGTGGAACTACCAAAGCATGTTTCCAAGTAGTAGGAAAAATGCCTGTGACAATAGAAGTGTTAACAATGCAAGTTAGATAAAAAGCGATCACATACAAGGAATCCTTAATGAAAGTCAAAGGAATACCATCAGAGCCTACTGAGTTTGTATCTTTAAGTCCTTTCATAGTTAGGATTATAGTGTCAGTGTCAACAGGTTGTGGTCTAAAATTATTATCACCATCAGAAGTAACAGTCATATCATTAAAAAGAGTCACATTTTCACCATGGAGCGTCTCTTGAGTTTTTTCATATGTATTTCTTCCAACATTTGCAAAGTGTTTGTTAAATTCGTTGGCTTTGTTAATTTCATTTTCAAAGTTGCAATTACTGGCATTACTTTTACAGTTGGGGACTATTTCTCTAATTGTTTTCCATGTCTTTGCTTTACCTTTACCTTTACTTTCATTAAGTTTATTGCGATAGTATTCGTTTTTACTTTCATCAATGAAAGTTTTAACTTGCTTCTTTTCTCGTTTATATTGGTCCTGAAGGGCAGCGTTTTGCCTGTCAAACTTAAGTTTTTTTCGAGTTTCATTTTTAAGTATTATGGCATCCATGGTGCAAATGGTCGTTTTATTTCTTTAGTAACATAAGGAGCACAAGCATCCAAACATTTGATAAAATCAAAAGTAAAAATTTCAACCTGTCTATTGACATCGTCCGTACATAAAATCATATTAAAATGTTCCACATTTTCAAGTAATTTGAGGCAAAAATCTTCTTTTCTATATTTCCCAAGATGGCGAAAAGTTTTGATTACAGGCGGCCTCTTAGGCTTGCTAATGTTTACAGTGATGCCTGTGAGGTCGTGGTCTGCTACTTCCTGCGGGACAACGTCGCAGGAGACCACAGCATCTGGCTTATTAGTAATGACAAGGTCTAATAATGTCGAGGACGTATGTGTAATTCTGGTCGGTTTATTGATTAACTGCGTTAATTTGCTGCTCTTTATAATCTTAGTCATTTTGTTATTCTTATCAAGTAAGTTGTCATTAAAATCGCCTAAAACATATAGTGCCTTATTTTTTAAAAGAAGTGTTTTAAAAGTGTCTTGTATATAGTCAAAAGAAATGACTGGGGCCTTAGGATGTCTGTAAACACACCCTATAATGATAGATGGTAATTTCCGACACTGTACTGTTACCCATACGTCTTCAACTCCTTCCTTCCTCGGAACATTTAAGTTAATTACATTAGTTGTTAAAACATCCTTCACATAAATACAAACACCACCACCACGTCCACCATCACCACGAAAAATATTATACCCTGGTATCTTAACAAAGTCATCCGGAAAATTAGGAGTGAGCCACGATTCACTTACACATAGTATATCAGTATTACTTTCCTCCACTAATAGTCCTATTGCATCTATGCTCCCCAATAGTGATTGACCATTTACATGTTCAATTGTCAGAAAGTTTCCTTTGGTTCCTACAGCGGCTATAACTTCTTTGCCGTTATCCTATGTGGTGTAATACTGACACAGGCGGCTCTTGTGTCCTAAGCGTCGGCAAAAGCCACATGACAGTTTGTGGTCGAACCCACAGTTTGCTTGCATGTGATTGAATTTTCCACAGTTATAACATCCCACTTTTACTTTTTCCAAATCTGTTGTACTGTGATATGTCTCTAAACGCGCCGGTATATCCTCCACTGTCATGACGGTAACGCTGGGAATCATCCGGGGTGGAGTAGTGTTCCCAATCCCGGCGTACTGGAGGAGGAGCATAGCTTTGTGGTAAGTTGTTCCCATGCCTCCCCCTCCCGCCTGAGGAGTGAACGAGGGAACGGTTGTGGGCCGTATGGTAACGTGCCTCAGCCGTCCCACTCAGGGCCGTAGCGTAGGTATGAGTGCCGCACTGACTTCTCTTTTCATTGCCATCAGTCCACTGTTCTCTCCTTGTGTTTCTTCCGTGTGTGTAGTGAGATACAACAGGTGCAGTTGATGGACGATGGGATGCAGGTATGTGCGAAGTGAACGAAGTACGGTGAGGAGAAGTATTTCGTGCGTAGGAATTGTGGGCGCGTGAAGCAGGCAAGTAGGTGCGTGTCGGGTGGGCAGGTGTGCCAACGCTAGGGGTGGGTGGTGACGGGGCTGGTCTTGTGCTGCCTTGGTCAGTGCTTTGTCGCTCTTTTGCTTGTGCTGTGTATGTGTGCACTTTTCTTTTAACTTCCCAATTAGCACAGAGCTTCAGTTGTGGACACTGCCTGTTGATAGTGCTTAATAACTTTATGGCACCTAATGTATTGAGCCAGGAGGAGTTTGAGTCCGTCTAGTTCGCCGGTACCGAGTGTGAATGTAGGGACATTATCAATGACTGATATACCATTTATTTCGCTCCATGTGACAAGATGGTCGTTGAAGGCTCTAATTTTCTCTTGAATTTCCTTTTGCGTAGAGTATGGCACAACTTGAAAGACATAGACTTTCATTGTGTTGTTTTTCTCCTTTAGGTCACTTATGAGGGAGCCCAAGTTATCAAGCATTGTTGCCGATGAATGTTCTTCAATTATGTCAGCATAGCCATAGTAGATGATATTCTGAAGGAGATTTGCGTAGTTTTTCCCTCACCCAGCATCTGAGTAAGTCCATGTTGGCGCCAAGGATGGTCCTCACCCAGCAGCTGCGGTGTAGGTCGGATCGGGAGATGGAGCGTAGGTTGGTGTCCATTGGTCTCCATTGTCACAATGGCGCTGTTCCAACTCAGTTACACGTTGTTGCAGTTGTTCAATTGTGTGGTATGCTGTCTTCACTTCAGTATTTAGCAAATCTATTTTCATATCCTTTGTTGCCAGTTTCGACTTAATGATCTTGATTTCGTTCGTGATGTGCATAAGATCCAGATTCTCAGACTCGGCGTTGTCCTCGTGACTGGCATAAGTATCCTGCTGGTCTGGGATGGAGGGTGGAGGAGGTGTGGTACTACTGTCTGTGGGGTGTGGCTGCTTATCTTCAGGCTCCGACTGTAGCTTCTCCAAAATCATTTCTATCAACTGGCTTTTGTTAGTCCAGATATTATTTAGGCCTAACTCACGGTATTGTTTCTGTAAATCAGACTTGAGATAATTTTCATCAAGGAATTCCCTCGTAGGATGCTCCCAAGATGTATTAGACTAAGAGGTGAACGCACTTCAGTCTTGAAATCATTGACGTAGGGCGGGAGGCTTTTAAAACCCAGAATCGTGACGTCAGCATGTCAACCAACTAAGACAGATTTTAATTGTGGAATATAGGTGTTCCGCATATTTCTTTTATTTGAGTGGTTATCTTTTAGCATCTTGGTTACTAAGTTTAGTAGATATAATGCCACTAACTGTATTTTACGTTTCTTATTGATTTGCAAGAAAATATGGGGATATGCCACCACATCTACCATATGTTTTAATTTAAACTACCACCACATACTTACAATATTTGCCCCTCCAACTTAGTATTAGCTTCACCAGCATCTACTGTGATCGTTTCACAAGCATAGCACATACCACTTACTTTACTAGAACCACTACCATACCACATTCTTCACTAGAACCAAGATGTATTAGACTAGAACCACCACCACTTACTTTACTAGAACCTAGTATTACCACCACTACCACTTATTTACTACAAACACCACCACCACTTACAAAATACACAGTTTCTTACCTTTAAATGCTAGTGGATGGCCGATTCCTGGCATCTGTGTCCTCGTGATGGCAGATTCTGATCAGGAATTGCATCCTGTTTTAAATTTCTCACAGTTCGTGGAACCGGCAAATTTAAAAGCTCGTACTTCGGATTTCGTTCAATCTGGGCTGAACTAAAATGTCGTTCACAAACCACAGCATACTTAATATTAATATGGTCTGAACGGAAACACTTATGGATCCACTGTCTAGCAAGATTATCATTAGATGGGAATTTATGGTATCTTAGGTTGCTGTCCTTACCAGGTGTACATCCAAATACAGCGCACACTCTTGCTTTACCCATTTAACTATTAATATCGTAATACAAAGCCCGTGAAAAATATACAATTGCTGATAAAATCTGCCACACGTGAACACACCACCACAACACTAGACGTAAACAATACACATGGTGACGTCAGCGGTTCCAATAATGCCGAAGTGCGTTTACCTCTTAGTTTAATACATCTTGGGATGCTCCATAGAGGGTTCTGTGTCGTGTGGTGGTGCCAGATGCGGCGTCTCCACCTGTGTTACGTGCTGCCTCCTTTCCGGTGCTGTTGAGTTTTCGTCATGTGTACTAGAGGGCACTGCGTTTTGATTGTCACTTGCCATACTGGTCGCCTGGGTACTGAGGCGTATTGCGTGTATTGTATTTTAGCGTGGATAGTGGATGTGGGTTACCTGAGTGGCTAGTTAAGGTGTTGGCAACAATGACGTCACTATGGTCCGGAGTGCGCATGCGCCAACCCGGAAAATTTTGTCAAGGGAAGGTTTAGACTTGAGTGCCAGATCTTACAGGCTAAAAACGACTAAGTCCAAACACTTCACTTTTCAAAAACTCAATCAATAGGTTCTTACTGTAATTATGCGCCTTTTTGCCAGATTTTTGGGGTCTTGGCAGCGAACAGTACAGTCTATAGCCACGAAAACACAGGAGCAGGACCCATCCACTGTTTGTTTATATACGCCATCTTTGAGAGAGAGAGAGAGAGAGAGAGAGAGAGAGAGAGAGATGTAAAAAATAAATATATAACATAATAAGTACTAAAAATAATACGAAGAGATGAATTATTATTTTTTTTTTTTTATGCAGGAGGGGTAACTGACCATGGGCAACAAGAAATGAAAAAAAGACCAACTTAGTTGCCAGTTCCCTTAAAAATCAAATGAATTAATCAAAATTCAGGGACATATATCTTGAGACCTCCCTCTTCAAAGAAGTCAAGTAGTAGGAAGATGGAAATACAGAAGCAGGCAGGGTGTTACCAGAGAAAGGTATGAATGATTGACTCTTGCACTAGTAAATTGGACAGAAAAAGGATGAGAGGTAGAAAAAGCCTTGTGCAGCGAGGCCGCAGGAAAAGGGGATGCATGCAGTTAGCAAGATCAATAGAACAATTAGCATGAAAATAGCGATAAAAGATAGAAAGATATGCAACATTTTGACGGTGAGAAAGAGGCTGAAGACAGTCAGTCAGAGGAGGGATTTGATGAGACAAAAAGTGTTTGATTCCACCCTGTCTAATGAAACTGTGTGAATGGAATCCCCAAAAAACATACGAAGAGTACTTCACGCAAGGACGGATAAGGCCCTTGTACAGATTTAGCAGTTAGAGGGGAGAGAGAAACTGACGGAGACGCCGCAGAACGCCTAACTTCATTAAAGCTGTTTCAGCAAGAGATGAGATGTAAAGTTTCCAGTTAAGATTATAGTAAAGGATAGACCGAGGATATACAATGTGGAAGAGGGAGATAGTTGAGTGTCATTGAAGAAGAGGATATAGTTGTCTGGAAAGTTGTGTCGAGTTAATAGATGGAGGAATTGAGTTTTTGAGGCATGGAAAACTACTAAGTTTTCTCTGCCCCAAAAGGAAATCTTAGAAAGATCAGAAGTCAGGCGTTCTGTGGCGTCCTTGCACAATGATGACTTCCTGAAGGGTTGGTCGTCTCTGAAAGGACGTGGAAAGATATAAGGTAGTATCATCAGCCTATGAGTGGATAGGACAAGGAGTTTGGTTGAGAAGATTATTAATGAATAATAGACAGAGAGTGGGAGACAGGACAGAAACCTTTTTTTTTTTTTTTTTACATTACAAGGGCACTGGCCAAGGGCAAACAAAGTGTTGGAAAAAAAAAGATCCCGCTGGTTGCCAGGCCCTGTTAAGAAGAAAGTAGAAAGAGAAAAAACAAAAAAAATCTAAAAGGAGGGTCCAGTTAACGTAAGAGGTGTCTTGACACTCCTCTTTTGAAAGAGTTTAAGTCATAGGCAGGTGGAAATACAGACACAGGTAGAGAGTTCCAGAGTTTACCAGTGTAGGGAATGAAGGAGTGAAGATACTGGTTAACTCTTGCATTAGGAAGATGGACAGAATAGGGATGAGAAGAAGTAGAGAGTCTTGTGCAGCGAGGCCGCAGGAGGGGGAAGGCATGCAGTTAGCAAGTTCAGAAGAGCAGACAGCATGAAAACAGCGGTAGAAGACAGATAAAGATGCAACATTGCGGCGGTGACTTAAAGAATCAAGACAGTCAGTTAGAGGAGAAGAGTTGATAAGACGAAAAGCTTTAGATTCCACCTTGTTTAGTAAAGCTGTGTGTGGATCCCCCAGACATGAGAGCCATACTCCATACACGGGCGGATAAGGCCCTTGTACAGAGCAAGCAGCTGGGAGGGAGAGAAAATGGACGAAGACGCCATAGGACACCTAACTTCTTGGAAGCTGATTTAGCAAGAGTAGAGATGTGAAATTTCCAGTTTAGATTTTTAGTGAAGGATAGACCGAGTGTGTTTAATGTAGAGGAGAGGGGAAGTTGAGTGTTATTGAAGAAGAGAGGATAGTTGTCTGGAAGGTTATGTCGAGTAGATAGTTGTAGAAATTGAGTTTTTGAGGCATTGAACAAAACCAGGTTTTCTCTGCCCCAATCAGAAACAAGTGAAAGATCAGAAGTTAGGCGTCC
The DNA here is from genome assembly GCF_017591435.1 of Portunus trituberculatus. Classification (NCBI taxonomy): domain Eukaryota; kingdom Metazoa; phylum Arthropoda; class Malacostraca; order Decapoda; family Portunidae; genus Portunus; species Portunus trituberculatus. Next base: position 7,690,669 of record NC_059272.1, on the reverse strand, counting down.
TATAGCATCTCGCCTTGAGTTACTGTTAATAGATTTAGGAGAAGAACAGTGCTCGTCTACCACAGCTGCAATAGAACGGTCAGAAAGGAAACTTGAGATAAAGTTGCAGAAAGAAGGTTAGAAACCGTAAGAGGATGGTTTTGAAATCAAAGCTTTGTGCCACACTCTATCAAAAGCTTTTGATATGTCTAACGCGACACCAAAAGTTCCAACAAAATCTCTAAAGGAGAATGACCAAGACTCAGTAAGAAATGCCAGAAGATCACCAGTAGAGCGACCTTGACGGAATACTGGCGATCAGATAGAAGATTGTAAAGTGACAGATGTTTAAGAATCTTCCTATTGAGGAGAGATTAAAAGAAAATTAGAAAAACAAATGATTAAAGCTATAGGACGGTAGTTTGAGGGATCAGAACGGTCACCGTTTTTAGGAACAGGCTGAATGTAGGCAAACTTCCAGCAGGAAGGAAAGGTAGATGTCGATAGACATAGTTGAAAGAGTTTGGCCAGGCAAAGTACAAACACGGAAGCACAGTGTTTGAGAACCTGTGACCAGGTCCATAAGCCTTCTGAGGGTTTAGGCCAGAGAGGGCATGGAAAACATCATTACGAAGAGCTCTTTAATTGTAGACATGAAATAGTCAGAGGGAGGAGGAGAGGGAGGAACAAGTCCAGAATCATAAAGGTGGAGTTGTTAGCAAAGGTTTGACAGAATAATTCATCTTTAGAGACAGAAGAAATGGCAGTGGTGCCATCAGGATGAAATAAAGGAGGGAAAGATGAAGAAATGAAGTTATTGAAAATGTTTTTGGCCAGATGCCAGAAGTCACGAGGGAATTTGAGTTTGAAAGATTTTGACATTTTCTATTTATGAAAGAGTGTTTGGCAAGTTGAAGAACAGACTTGGCATGATTCTAGGCAGAAATATAAAGTGCATGAGATTCAGGAGATGGAAGGCTCAAGTACCTTTTGTGGGCAACCTCTCTATCATGTATAGCACGAGAACAGGTTGTGTTAAACCAAGGTTTAGAAGGTTTAGGTTGAGAAAAAGAATGAGGAATGTACGCCTCCATGCCAGACACTATCACCTCTGTTATGCGTTCAGCACACAGAGATGGGTCTCTGACACGGAAACAGTAATCATTCCAGGAAAATCAGCATAATACCTCCTCAGGTCCCCCAACTGGCAGAGGCAAAACGCCAGAGGCACCTCCGTTTTGGGGATCCTGAGGAGGATTGGAGAAATAGGACAAGATACAGAAATGAGATTGTGATCGGAGGAGCCCAACGGAGAAGATAGGGTAACAGCATAAGCAGAAGGATTAGAGGTAAGGAAAAGATCAAGAATGTTGAGCGTATCTCCAAGACGGTCAGGAATACAAGTAGGGTGTTGCACCAGTTGCTCTAGGTCATGGAGAATAGCAAAATTGAAAGCTAGTTCACCAGGATGGTCAGTTAAGGGAGAGGAAAGCCAAAGCTGGTGGTGAACATTGAAATCTCCAAGGATGGAGATCTCCGCGAAAGGGTAGAGGGACAGATTGTGCTCCACTTTGGAAGTTAAATAATCAAAGAATTTACTATAGTCTGAGGAGTTAGGGGAGAGATAGACAGATAAATTTTGTTAGAGAATGACTATTGAGTCGAAGCCAGATGGTGGAAAACTCTGAAGATTCAAGAACGTAGGCACAAGAGCAAGTTAAGTCGTTGCGCACATAAACGCAAGATCCAGCTTTGGAAAGAAAATGAGGATAGAGAAAGTAGGAGGGAACAGAGAAGGAGCTACTGTCAGTTGGCTCAAACAGCTGTGTTTTGGGGAGGAAAAGATGAAGTTTAGCGGAGGAGAGGTGGTGATCTACAGATTGGAAATTAGATCTAAGACCGCGAATGTTGCAGAAATTAATGAAGAAAGAGTCGGGGGAGGTGTCAAGACATTTTGGGTCGCCACCGAAAGAGCAACATCCAGCTTTGGAGCAGTTCGACCTGGGGACATATCTGGTCCCCTCCCCAGAAGGGGACTTCGAGGCTGGATTTGGAGTCGCCATTTTAAATTTTGAATTCTAAGTGTAGGATGTGTGTGTGTGTGGTAAATGCATGTAGTTTTGTGTGAAGAAAAAGAAGAGTTGTCTTTAGAGGGCAGGCTGTGACTGCCCCCTTGAGTTGTGAGAAACAAAAAGAAACGTTCAGCGAGATCACATCAAGCTTTAATGGAAAGTTCACAGCACCCCTTGAGCTAGTGCTATTAGACCTCACTGGGAGTAAATGAAAGAATATACATAAGGAAAAAAAGAGAAATAGACATTTACCAAAAAGAAAGAGTACTGAAAAGAAATAAATGCAAAAGAGATATACAAGTAAGAGAAAACAGGAGGAGTCGGGGTAAAAAAAAAAAAGTATCTTTAAAGCAATAAGGAAAGGCAAGAACAAATCGATGTACTGAGTCAGCGGCAGTACTGTGGAAAGACAAACAGACTCTTTTTCTTTGTTCCACCACAATATGAGCGTTGCGGCAAAACCAATTACGTCAGATGATGTAATTTTGCAGGTCAGCCTTACATAATGAGGGTGATAACTCTTCAAACAGCGCGGGCACACACAAACACGCACACACACACACACACACACACACACACACACACACACACACACACACACACACACACACACACACACACACACAGACACACACACACAAACTTTTGATTTTTTTTTTCCGGTTTCTTGCAGACATCATGTTTCTATTCTGCCTTGATTTCTATTCCCTTATTTATCTTTCATTTTTTTAGTTAAAAAGATTTTCAGTTCGCTCGCAATTTACAATGCGTGTGTGTGTGTGTGTGTGTGTGTGTGTGTGTGTGTGTGTGTGTGTGTGTGTGTGTGTGTGTGTGTGTGTGTGTGTGTGTGCGTGTTAGAGTTCAGGCAGGTGGTGAGTGCGTGGTGTCAAGTGTGTTGTTTTTATCCGTGGACATGGTGGCGTGTATGAGAATGCCGCGGTGTGTTTGTTTACTGTGTGGTGATGGTGGTAGTGGTGGTGGTGGTGATGGTTAAACGAGGTGGAAGTAGAGTCTGTAGAGAGAAGTGAGAGCCGAGGAAGAGGGAATTGAAATGTAAATCAACTTAAATACGGAAGTGAGAATGATGAAGAATGATTAGAGAGAAAAATCAAGCCAGGAAGAGGAGGAGGAGGAGGAGGAGGAGGAGGAGGAGGAGGAGGAGGAGGAGGAGGAGGAGGAGGAGGAGGGGGAGGAGGAGGAGTAACTGATTGACTGATTGATTAAACGTTCCCGCAACAAAAGGATCATCTGACGCAACGACACACAAGGAGGAAGAAGCGAAGATGAGTGAGTGGGAGTGACTGAGTGAGTGCGGAGGTGGAATAAGACCAGTCAGGCAGGAGGGACGGATAGTGTGGAAGCGTAGGAGAGAAGAGGGATGGAGGGGTGGGGGGCTATTGAGTCTCCCTCACAATAATCGATCCTCATATAACTCTTGTGGTCCAGGATTGCAAGTGTCGCCAAGTGAGTAGGTACCTGAACCACACCTCTGCCTCCACTACCTTCATCTGTACTGTCCTGGCTCACCTTCACCTCCACTACCTCCACCTCTCTTTACATGTGCTTACTTCCCTCACCATCACTACCTCCCTCTTACTTGTGATCACCTGTCTCATCAGCCGATACCTTTGTCTCCCCACTACCTGTGCTTACCTGCCTCATCCACCACTGATTACATGAACCTCTCTCTCTTTACCTGTGTTCGGTCTCACTTACCTGTACTTACAAAGAGAGATACTGCCTGCCTTGCTTCTAAAACGCGAGCACCGTAACCTGATAGTGTACGTGGATGCCGATCACACACACACACACACACACACACACACACACACACACACACACACACACACACACACACACACACACACACACACACACACACACACACACACACACACACACACACAGTCAAGGTCATTCCGCGGCCTCCACACTACCCCAGTTCACTCATCGACCTTTTATGACTCACCAGTGTCAGTCAATAGCAGGCACTGAACTTTTATTAAATGCCATGAGCAGGTAAGCATTATGCACCGCTTACTTACATCTTACCTGGCGGCCTTCAAACTCTGTGGCAGGTTAAGTGAAGTGAGCAGCAGGGATAAAGAGCAAGTGAAAGCTTCACTGACAGGTGGACAAAATAAATGTAGAATAAATAAAGTAATGATGAGTTAAAAGATCAATTTTGCTTTCTGGCTTCTTGAATTCACTCCGTATTGTTTGATTATCTCTAAATACTAGCGCAGGAAAACAAAAGAACAGGGAAGAAAAAAGGTAAAGGAAAAGTTCCGTCTTGAGGCTCTGCTAGGAATCTCTTTCCTGTGGTTCTGCTCACGCGCTGCACCACGATAACTCACCAGGACGGGACAGTTGCGCCACACATTCCGTGAGGTGGTTCCCGTAATGACACTCCGAGGAAGGACACACCTCCGGGTGCACACTTCGCAGACATGCAATATTTCTTCCTCGCTACTACATCAAACCTTAAGCTAATGTCAATAACATTCTCTCTCTCTCTCTCTCTCTCTCTCTCTCTCTCTCTCTCTCTCTCTCTCTCTCTCTCTCTCTCTCTCTCTCTCTCTCTCTCTCTCTCTCTCTCTCTCTCTCTCTGTAATTACGTCTGTGGAAATAGGAGAACTAATTGTGTCACGCCAGCTTTGTAAGGTAATTCATCACTAATCACTCTTCGATAAGCAAGTGGCGAATGCTTCCCCAGCTATATGCACTACGCACACCCTCCAGGAATTCAGGTAAATGTGAGAAATCTCTCTCTCTCTCTCTCTCTCTCTCTCTCTCTCTCTCTCTCTCTCTCTCTCTCTCTCTCTCTCTCTGATTGCTACTCGGGATCTGTAAGTGTAAAAGAATTTATCGATGACAATTTTAGTTCTTCGATACGTACGATGAATATACGACACACTTCTAAACTTAAGCATTACACAAACTCTTTAATGTGTTTGTTCTTCCTTCAACCACAGTGTTGGACAACTGCTGCAATGATTATTAATCTGAAACAACATCACACATCGCTTACAATTTTCAGACGAGTGCTTTGTTAATTTTGTAATACGAGTAGTTTAAGCAAATGTTAGTTTGAATATCACCATCAACTATCAGTAATTGTTTCAAGGAAGGGATGGGATATGCAGATGCCTGAGGTGCAGCAAGTCTAATGAGCTTCACCTGAGGATCTTGTTTTGCCGTTCATTCTTCCTTTAGTCTTGGTAATAAACAATAACTGTTGTCTGTAACACTTGAAGGTTGTTTAGCGCATTGTTCTTTTAACAAACTATATCTAAAAGCCACAGAGATGATACATTCAGTTTTTATGGATATTGGTTCCGTTAATTATGCAGGATTTTTATTTAAACTTTTCTGGAATCGTCAAAACACATATGAAACTCCAAATAACTCTCATTAGAGCATGTTAAATGTAACAAAATAAATACGATCTTTACTTCAATGACTAAAGGCTAACATTTCTCAAAACGCACGTAATAAGCTTCATTTATATCTTGCTTTCCAGCGACTAGCAGCAAACATTTACACTTCTCTCACTGGTCATTTCTTAAAGTTCCTCAACATTCTGAAGCACGTTGGTAAATCTTGCCCTTGTATCTCTTTCTCTCTCCTCCACACAGAAAAGATCCCAAAAACGTGCAACTATTTTTTTTTTACCTTATTTTTCCCTTGCCTTTCCTCGCCTTGATCCGCTGGTTGCCCACATTCAAGTCAGGTCAAGTTAGTCTAGTTCACATACTTTTATTTCTTACACAAAAAAGAAGAAAATACCAGGGTCAAACTCACATTTATAATAACGTGTTTCTCTCTCTCTCTCTCTCTCTCTCTCTCTCTCTCTCTCTCTCTCTCTCTCTCTCTCTCTCTCTCTCTCTCTCTCTCTCTCTCTCTCTCTCTCTCTCTCTCTCTCTCTCTCTCTCTCTCTCTCTCTCTCCATTATTTTTCACAAGTCATAGACACAGATCTACATTTTGAAACACTTACTGTCTCATCTCCACTACTTTCAAAGCACTGACTGAAGTTACAAGTTTTTTTTTTTCTGAGAATTTTTATGGTTCTAGTAGCAGATCAAAACAATTTCTACAAAATTAGAGAGAGAAACACTCTGGAGAACTTGGCTAACCGCGAACCATCTCTGTGGGCTTTGGGAACACTCGTGGTGAGAGAGCAAGGCATTTTTTTTTTTTTTCAATAGGGGGCCAGAGTCATACCCACGAACCTACCTTCCTCACACAAAAAGCCTCTATCCTCTTCCCCCCAGAAAAAAAACGCATGTATAATTTTCCTCTTTTTCTTGCTTGCTTCGGTCCACAGGTCGCCGGAGGTCAGCTAAGCAAAAACCCGCCTTCTGTGTTAACAAGCACCGGACAACAGGCACGTGGCGGCGGAGGGGGAGGCGAATATTTTGACGTTGAGAAGGACACACTTGGACGAATGCAGCGACCCGGGGATGGAGAGTGGATAGGGTGAGTCAGCCAAAGGGGAAAGAAGGAGAGGGATATGGAAGCAAGGAAGGGTAGAGGAGAGAATGAGAGACGGAAACCAGAGAGGGAACAGGAGGAGGGTAGAGAGAGAAGGAGAGGGAAGGAAGAGTGAGAAGCTGATGATGATGATGATGAGAGAGAGAGAGAGAGAGAGAGAGAGAGAGAGAGAGAGAAAGATACACAGCCACACCCTTCCCACCTGCAGCGCCTCAGCCCGCCCACCCCCTCACTTCATTTCAGTCCTTGCCACAACCTCGCCCACTCCTTCCTCAGCCTGGTATCTGGAATCAGAACCAGGGGCGGCAGTGGACCACTCCTCTTCACCAGTACCAGCAGTCGGCCGCGGACCCTAACCACCACCTCGGACTAGCAGGCCTCGCTCACTACCATCCCTCACCATGGTACAGCCAGCTTGCCCCGCCGCCAACTAAAGGTCGTCTCTAGCAACGTCCGTGGTCTCCGGACTAACCTTGCAGACTTATACCACAACTGTGTGCAACGACACAATGCAGACGTTGTTGTGGTGACCGAGACATGGCTGAACAGTGAGGTGGAGCCCACGTATGGCAGGATGCAGGGCTTCACCCACTGGGTGAGGAGGGACCGACAGGAGCGAACAGGAGGTGGAGTGGCTGTCTGCTTCAAGGAAGGAATGCAGGCCCAGCTACTCGACATAGACACGCCTCCAATGATGGAGATGATGTACTTCCGAGTAATGCTGGCAGACCGCTCAGCCCTCCTGCTGTGTGCCCTGTATCGCCCCCCGCGACAAGGGCCTGACTCACTCTTGTACCTGACTGAGACCTTAGACAACCTGATGATGGCACACAGCTGCAGCCACGTGCTGATTGTGGGGGATCTCAATCACCACCTGGAAAGAGACGCCTACGAGAATCTCCTGGAGGTGCAGGGTCTGACAGATCATGTCACCTTCCCCACACATGAACGAGGAGGGACATTAGACCCTGTCATCTCAGACTACCAGGAAGACAAGCTTCAGTGTCATCAGCTGGGGCTCGTGGGCAGCTCTGACCATCACGCTGTACTGACACAGCTGGAAGTGGGCGTGGCTCAGGACGAGGCCACCACCCGCACCATCTGGCTGTGGAACAAAGCAGACTGGGCTTCCCTGCGCCGCGACCTGACCCACACCCCATGGGCCACTCTGCTACAGGGAGGAGCAGAGAGTGAAGCACTTGCACTCACCTCTCACCTTCTCGCCCTCCAGAGACGCCACGTCCCACACAGGGAATACACCACCAGATCGACGGATCAGCCATGGTTTGGCTACCGTTGCCGTGTTGCTGCCGAGGCAAAGTATGCTGCCTGGCTCCGCTACAAGAGGAACCCGACTCGGCGCAACAAGGACCTGCACAGGGCTGCATGCAGGAGGATGGTGGTAACCAGCAAGTGGGCCTTAAAAAAGTGGGAGGAAAGCCTGCGCCGGAAACTGTGTGGCACTGGCGTAGGAAACAAAACTTGGTGGTCTCTTGTTAAGGACAAACAAGGAACTGGCCACCAAGAATCCATCCCTCCCCTCAGCAAGCAGGACGGTACTGTCGCCACCAGCAGTAAGGAGAGGGCACAGTTGCTGGCTTCCTTGTTTGCTGGAAAAATGAAGGTCGGGAATCCACAGCAGCCACCGCCTCAGCTGGTCCAGCAATGTGAGAAGACTGTCACCATGGTGGAGGTGACGCATCAGCAGGTGAAGCGATTATTGCGGGGCTGGACACACAGAAAGCCACCGGCCCTGATGACATCAGCCCGCACCTGCTGAAGCGATGCTCCCAGGAACTGGCTGCCCCTCTCACCCAAGTCTTCACAACTTGTGTACGGGAAAACGTCTGGCCTTCAGTGTGGAAGGAGGCTCGAGTAGTTCCTGTACACAAAAAGCTCCAGGACGGACCCAAAAAACTACAGACCCATATCCCTGTTGTCAGTGGTGGGTAAAGTGTTTGAGAGGGTCGTGGCAGAGGTGGTGTGTAGCCATCTCAAGGACAATGCCCTCCTCTCAGACCAACAGTTTGGGTTCAGACCTGGAAGGTCAACCTCCGACCTAATGATGCTTCTCACCAGGCATTGGCAGGACGCCCTCGACGACGGCAAGGACACTATAGTGGTTGCTTTGGACATAGCAGGAGCTTTTGATAAAGTATGGCACAACGGATTACTAGAAAAGCTTCGTGCTAAAGGCATCCAGGGTGGCTTGCTACGACTCTTGGGAAATTACCTGCAGGACAGAAGCCTCAAGGTGGTTGTCAACGGGCAAACATCTGAGTCCCTGCCTGTGGAGGCATCAGTGCCACAGGGTTCAATTCTTGGCCCACTCCTGTGGAATATCTACGTGGATGATCTTCTCCAGCTACTGCCAGGAGTCATGGCCTATGCTGATGACTGCACCCTCTCCTATACCTATCCACGCCAGGACAGTGGGCGGGCTGCTGAGGCCATCAATCAGCAGCTACGAGTGATAAAGGAGTGGGGTGCTCGCTGGCAAGTGACATTCGCGCCGGAGAAGACACAAGCAATGGTTGTCTCTCGGTCCCCAGCCGCCATGGCAGCAATGGCAGGAAAGTTGTCTTTGGCGCTGCTGCTCTCCCACTCCAAGATGACGTCAAGATACTTGGAGTGGAGGTGGATCGAGGGCTGAGGTTTGACAGGCATGTCAAAACCATTGCCAAGAAAGCCTCTCACAGGATCTCCGCTCTCAGAAGGATCGCCAGTTTCCTCGACAGGAAGGGGAGACTGCTGCTGTACAAGGCACAGGTGCGGCCCCACCTTGAATACGCAGCTCTCTCCTGGATGTCCTGTGCCGCCACACACAGAAGGAGACTGGACAGCATCCAACGCCGCGCCATACGGCTAGTAGATGCTGCACTACCACCTCACCCAGAGCCTGAGCGTCCCCTTGATTCACTGGAACACCGCAGAGACGTGGCGGCGATCGTAGTGTTCCATAAGGCACAGGTGCAAAGAGTGCCACATCTGGCAGGGCTGCGTCATCCTCTAAGAGTCACCGCACGGAGCACGAGAACGGTGCTCAATGGTGGTGACGCCGTAGAGGTGCCGCGATCCCACGGGTGTCAGCATCAACGCACCTTCGCAGGACGCGTCTCCAGGATGTGGAACTTGTTCACGGCCGCGGTGCCTCACGTCCAGGAGATGAACACACACAGTGTCAAACTGATGGCACATAAGTGGAGACAGACACTGCCAACTCCTCTGACACTCTTTGTGACGTGACACTCAGTGTAGTGCAGTGCGTGAATAGTGCTAGTGAAGTGAAACGAATAGTGCTCCATTTACATGCTGACCATCTTGTATATTATCTATTTTTAAGTCTTGTAAATATTGTAGAGAAATAGATTGTAGTACCCTTAGAATAGGTAGCACACGACAGTGCGCCTTTGGGTACATGTTCTTTTGTATAAATTATGTTTAAATAAAAAAAAAAAAAAAGAGAGAGAGAGAGAGAGAGAGAGAGAGAGAGAGAGAGAGAGAGAGAGAGAGAGAGAGAGAGAGAGAGAGAGAGAGAGAGAGAGAGAGAGAGAGAGAGAAAGGAAGAGAGAGAGAGAGAGAGAAGAGAGAGAGAGAGAGAGAGAGAGAGAGAGAGAGAGAGAGAGAGAGAGAGAGAGAGAGAGAGAGAGAGAGAGAGAGAGAGAGAGAGAGAGAGAGAGAGAGAGAGAGAGAGAGAGAGAGAGAGAGAGAGAGAGAGACGAGTTGGGAGAAGGAGGGGGATGGATAGGTGGAGTTAGGGATCATATTAATCAGAAAAAATACTTTATGTATAATCAATAAGCCCCTCACCGCTGATTATTGCCTTCCGGGGACTAATTAAAAAATTACCCGAGCGTACAACAACATCAATATTACTGCGAGATAAACCCAATCACTGCAAACTGAAATTAATGAATCGAGACTGAAACCAACGGAAACTAAAAGGGTAAGATTAGGAAGATGAAATTTAAAGGCCGCGACTTGAGGGGTGAGACGTGTAGGGCGAGACTTGGAGGGTGAAATTTCGAGGGCAAGATGAACGGGATGCAAAAGACGTGAAAGAATCAAAAGCAGATAAAAAGGGAAGAAAACAAAGACGCAGGAGAAACAAGAAACAAAGAACACGCGGAAGGGTCAGAAAAAGCAAGAGAAACAAATGCGAGAAAGAAGACCTAGGAGAAACAAAAGAAATAGATAGAGAAGGAGAAGAAACACGAGAAACAGAAGTAGAAAAATTAGACGAAACAAGAGAAACACATGCCCAAGAAACAGAGGAACAATCAGACACAAGAAAAGGAAAGGCAAACAAAACAAAAACAATAAAACATAAACAAACAAGAAAAACACAGAAAGATACTACAAAATACAAAAAAATAGCAAACAAAACGAAAATAGGTAAATAAACAAACGAACAAACCCCATCCCTCACCACTACAAAACCACAAACATATACACCAACTAGCCAATAAAAGCAATAAAACAAATATAACGCAACAAAAATAACAAACAAAAAATAAAACCAATAGACAAAACAAACAAACGAACTCCATCTCGCACCTCACCACCACCACAA
>NC_059272.1:7662049-7674549 GCF_017591435.1 Portunus trituberculatus | reverse complement strand
AGTGTAAGGGGACGCCAGAGAGCAAGATGAGGGAGCCACTAGAAGAACTGACAGGTCACCACCAGGGAGAGAGGGAGAAGGCGAAATTATAAGAGAAAGAAAGGAGTGAGAGAAGGAGTACCGCTGGGAAAGGAAAAGCGATATCAAGGGAAAGGAAAGAAAAGGGTCATCAGAAGAAGAGAGAAACGATAAGAGAAAAGAATGGGAAGAAAATCAAAACTATAAGAGAGGAGGAGGAAGAAAAAATGCAATGAAGGAAAGAGAAAGAAAAATCTAAGAGGAAAGACAGAGAAAGATTGGTAACTTGGAACAGACAACTGAGAGAAGAAAAGGAGGGAATGAATTCTTAGAGAAAGTTACTGTGAAAGAGAGGGACGGGAGAACTGGGCCAGTAAAGGGAAGGAGTGTGACGGGACCACTAAGGGGTCTTTAATGAGTCCTAAGGGAAGGTGGGTCTGGTGAGATGATACTGAGTGGCCAGTGGGTGTCCTCCTCCTCCTCCTCCTCCTCCTCCTCCTTCTCCTCCTCTTCCTCCTCCTCCTCCTTCTCTTTCTCCTCCACGGTGTCACTGAAGGTCAAGAGCTCAAGTGTTTTCGATTTTTTTAAGGGCGGGGACGTGAGATGAGGATACGGAGGAGACGGAGAGGGCGCGTCCAGGTATGTTAATAACTCGAAGATTTACCTGTCCCCTCCTCACCTCTCTCTCTCTCTCTCTCTCTCTCTCTCTCTCTCTCTCTCTCTCTCTCTCTCTCTCTGGGTTCACTTTACAAATCCTCACTACACTTAAGACTAAACTATAGCTAAATCTTCAATACTTTCATAGTTTTATGAGTATACATCTCTACTTACACTCAGAGGTTCACTTCACGCAAAGCTTTCTTATGTCCAGAGCTTCCATTACATTCAGAGCTTCATTGTACTTCAAAAGTCAAACGAATGTCATATATCCCTAAACACTAAGCTTTACTTATTAAATAAAATCCTTACTACACCCCAAGCTCCACTTAAGACCAAAGATTTTCACTAAACAGAAGTCCAAAAGTCCTTTACTAGAAAGAACCGCCCACTGAAACTCCTGATTAATTGAAAGATGCTATTTTTTCTCCACTTTCTTTTGCGTCTCTCTCTCTCTCTCTCTCTCTCTCTCTCTCTCTCTCTCTCTCTCTCTCTCTCTCTCTCTCTCTCTCTCTCTCTCTCTCTCTCTCTCTCTCTCTCTCTCTCTCTCTCTCTCTCTCTCTCTCTCTCTCTTTCTGTTATTCCGTATATACCGTATATTTTTTTTCTTGTTTTCTTCTTTTTCTCTTTCATTCTGCGTCCTTTACTGCTCTCTTTCTTATGCACGCCTTTTCCATACTGTATTTCTGTTCTTTTCTCTTCTTCTTCTTCTTCTTCTTGCTCTTCTATTTCTGCATCACGTAGTATTCCCATGCGTCATTTTTATTTTGTTTTTCTTTTTATTCTGTTTCGTATTATTTTTTTTCACTCACAACTTCCTTCCGTCTGCATGCATAACAAATAAGAGATGTTTAATATTCATGTACGTATTTTAGTAGTCTCTCTCTCTCTCTCTCTCTCTCTCTCTCTCTCTCTCTCTCTCTCTCTCTCTCTCTCTCTCTCTCTCTCAATATTGACCCCATCCGACACGCCCTCAGCCAAGTACATAAAATACAAGGACATCTAAGGACATCAAAGACACCAGATCATTATGCACCGATCTCCATCACAGGTGCTTCATGTAGGGACCGAAACCAAACCGGACTCTAGAATTGTGAACCGGATTTGACTCAATCATTCCTGGAGTCAAGGCTAGAAAATTCTTAAATCTATCACGCCTGAAAAACCAAAGCAAAGGGAGGCTGGAAAACGGTTTTGTGTGTGTGTGTGTGTGTGTGTGTGTGTGTGTGTGTGTGTGTGTGTGTGTGTGTGTGTATGATTTTGTTCTTAAAATATCTCTGTTAATTATGAAAACAAATGAAGAGGGACATTTTCTTTTCTTTTTTCGTCACAAACTATTTAGTATGCATTATTGTTATTATTTTTCTTTATTATTATCATTACGGTTACTATTATTATTATTATTATTATTATTATTATTATTATTATTATTATTATTATTATTATTATTATTACTACTACTACTATTATTATTATTATTATTATTATTATTATTATTATTATTATTATTATTATTATTATTATTATCATCATCATTACTCTCATAAGAAGTAGTCATAGTCGGAGTAGTAGTAGTAACAGTAGTAGTAGTAGTAGTAGTAGTAGTAGTAGTAGTAGTAGTAGTAGTAGTAGTAGTAGTAGTAGTAGTAGTAGTAGTAGTAGTAGTAGTAGTAGTAGTAGTAGTAGTAGTAGTAGTATGATTAATGTCATTATTGCTATTATTATTATTGTCATTATCAATTATCACTATTATCATCATCATCATCACTATTGTTATTATTACTATCGTTGTTATTTGTGTTGCTGTTGTTTTTAAAAGAAGATAAAGAAACATTCAAAGAGATTCTCTTTTTCATTTGTTTGTTTTTCATGTACACGTGTACACATCGAAGAAAAGGAGAAGAACCAATACCAAACACAACAGCAATAATGCACGCAAAAAAAAAAAAAAAAAATAGATAAATAAAATAAAATAAAACAACAATAATAATAATAATAATAATAATAATAATAATAATAATAATAATAATAATAATAATAATATCATTATTATTGCAGTAATAATAATGATGACAATAAATCAAAAGAAGAAAAGACCACAACTACAACCACTAAGACATCAACAACAACAACTCTCTCGGACCTGCACGACAACTGGCAACTAAATGGACCTTTTTTTTTTTTTTTTACTTTCTGTTGCACTTGACCAGCTTTTCCTCTTATATAAAACAAGAACAACAGCGACAACAACACACAACAGCTGTTAATCGACACAATTTATTCGCATTAAGCTTAAAGTATGAACACTATGAAACAATTAAGAGAAGACGAGTGACTGGAAGAAAAAGGAACGAATTTCTCTCAATAGTCTCGCACAAAGAACCCGGTGAGATGAGATTACAAGAATAAACAAGCGGAAATAATGGAATTCATCGGAAAAATTATACAAGCTTAATACAAAACACTGCAATGAACAACAAGGACATGACTCAAAGGTCTGCGGGGATACATTCCTAGTTAACTCATGGAGGGGTGCAAGTGAAAAGAGTTGTTGATAGATAAACACTTCTTGCTTTACAGAATGCCTGGAGGGGATCTGAGGTATATCTCTTTGCATGATAAACTGTGGAATTCTTTGTGTTTCAGTTCTCTCTCTCTCTCTCTCTCTCTCTCTCTCTCTCTCTCTCTCTCTCTCTCTCTCTCTCTCTCTCTCTCTCTCTCTCTCTCTCTCTCTCTCTCTCTCTCTCTCTCTCTCTCTCTCTCTCTCTTTCTGTGATTTGTTTTGAAAGAAGAGTATTAAGTTACCTCCAGAAATACAATGGCTAAGTATTTCTTTTATTCTTTTCTCACTACTTAATATTGGTTACATCATGAACAGTACATCGAGCAGATGTTACCAATTTTTTTTCCTTTGTTGGAAAGTTTCACGGCTTAGTACATAAAAAGGGTACCAAATGGAAGACAAAAGGGAACGGGTTACAAATTACGGAAAAATCTAAAAAATAAAAAATAGAAACAAAAAAGTGACGAGGAATATCAATTAGCTCTAGGCGCACGGTGCGGTTACCTTTCTGAACTGCTAGTTTGTATGTGTATGCTTACAAATAATAAAAGATCAATCAGGATTCAAACCATTATGGCTTCTGTCAAGGCCTCTCTACTGGTGATCTTTCTGGCTTTCCTTACTGAGTCTTGATCATCCTCTTTTAGAGATATTGGTGAAACTTTTGCTGTTGTCTTAGACACGACAAAAAATTATGACGGAATCTGACACAAAACTTTTGATCTCCAAACTATCTTCCTACAGTTCTATCCTTCCCTCTGAAATTTCATCTCAAGTTTCCTCTCTGACCGTTCTATTGCTGCTGTGCTAGACTGCCACTGTTCTTCTCCTAAATCTATGAAGAGATGTGTTCCTCAGAATTTCGTCCTGTTAATCATTCTCTTCTTATCATTCATCAATGATCTTCTAAGTCAAACTTCTTGCCCTATCCATCCCTACGCTGATGATACCACCCTACACACTTTTCCACATCTTTTCAGAGACGACCAACCCTTCATGAAATTAGCAAATCGTGCAGGGACGTTACAAAACACTTTACCTCTAATTTCTCTAGGATTTTCGATTGGGGAAGAGAAAAACTTGTTAGTGTTCAATGCCTCAAAAATTCAGTTCCTCCATCTAGCAACTCAACACAACCTTCCAGGCAACTATCCCCTCTTCTTCAATAATATTCAGCTGTCCCCTTCTTTTACATTTAACATCCTCCGTCTGTCCTTTACTCATAATCTAAACTGGAAACTTCACGTCTCATCTCTTGATAAAACAGCTTCTGTGAAGTTAAGGATTCTGAGGCGTCTTTGCTAGTTTTTTTTTCTCCCCATCTGCTAACTCTGAACAAGGGCCTTATCCGCACATATATGAAGTATTTTTCGCTTGTGGGATGGTTCCCCTCAAACAGTTTTATTAGATAGGGTGGAATCAAAAGTCTTTCGTCTTATCAACTCCTCTCCTCTGACTGACTGTCTTCAGCCTCTTTCTCTCCACCGGAATATTGTACGTCTTGCTAAGTTCTACCTCGATTTTCATGCCAACTATTCTCTTGATCTTGCAAACTGCATGCCTCCCCTCCTCCTGCGGCCTCGCTCCACAAAATTTTTTTCTTTCTCTCGCTCCTATTCTGTCCACCTCTCTAATGCAAGAGTTAACCAGCACTCTCATTCATTCATACCATTCTCTAGTGAACTCCATGCCTGCGTCTGTATTTCCAACTTCCTATGACTTGAGCTCATTCAAAAGGGAGGTTTCAAGACATGTATCACTTTCCTTTTAGCTAAATCTCTCGGAAATGTATGGAACCTGTCATTTTAAGTGGGCTTTATTTATTATTATTTTCTTTTTGCTCTTTCTGTTGCCCTTGGCCCGCTTTCCTATCTTATATAAAAAGAAATATGATGATGGTACATTTTGCGGCACAGCTGCTGGTGAAGGAAGTGGAGGTGGAAGTGATGGGTAACGATGAGTTTAAATTTGGGTGTGTACAAAGCCTATTATTGGAGGATTAAAATGATTGGTGTGTGTGTGTGTGTGTGTGTGTGTGTGTGTGTGTGTGTGTGTGTGTGTGTGTGTGTGTGTGTGTGTGTGTGTGTGTGTGTGTGTGTATGAGTATTGGAAGAGATAAGAGAAACAACTCACAGACAATCTGGAGAGAGAGAGAGAGAGAGAGAGAGAGAGAGAGAGAGAGAGAGAGAGAGAGAGAGAGAGAGAGAGAGAGAGAGAGAGAGAGAGAGAGAGAGAGAGAGACGAGAAGAACCAACAAAGGACAAGTTAAGACTATTGTTTCATACATACAAACACACACACACACACACACACACACACACACACACACACACACACACACACACACACACACACACACACACACACACACACACACACACACACACACACACAGACACACACACACACTTGGTTAGAGCGCTGGCTTCACAAGCCAGAGGACCGGGGTTCGATTTCCCGGCCGGGTGGAGATATTTGGGTGTGTCTCCTTTGACGTGTAGCCCCTGTTCACCTAGCAGTGAGTAGGTACGGGATGTAAATCGAGGAGTTGTGACCTTGTTGTCCCGGTGTGTGGTGTGTGCCTGGTCTCAGGGCTATCCGAAGATCGGAAATAATGAGCTCTGAGCTCGTTCCGTAGGGTAACGTCTGGCTGTCTCGTCAGAGACTGCAGCAGATCATACAGTGAAACACACACACACACACTAGCAGCAACTACTATACGCCAGATCAAACAGACAGACAGATACACAGACAAATAGATACACAGACAGGTAACAAGTAGGGAGAGACAGACATGTGAAATAGAAAGAAAATGAAAGGAAGAGAAACTATAAATCAGAGCAAGAAAAAAAGGAGAAAAGTTAAAGTTGACAGAATAGAATAGATGTAAAGAGAGAGAGGTAGCAGAAGAGACCGGGAAAAGTCATACAGACAAAATAGGAAAAAAGAAAAGAAACTTAAGAACAGGACTGAAGGAAAAGAAAAAGAGACAGATTGAAAGACAGAAAAATAGAAACAAAAGAAAAAAAACAAAAAGAAAAAGAAAGAGAAGATGGAAATAAAAAGAAAAAAGAAAGAAACAAAGGAAGAAGAGATACAAAAACAGAAAAAAGAAGGGAAGGCAGGAAGGAAGGAAGAAGAGATAGACAACGAGAAATAAAGAAAGGAATGAAAGAAGAAAGAAGAAAGGAAAAAAAAGGAGAAAGAAAGAAAAACAGATGAAAAGAAGAAAATAAAAGAAAATAGTGATAAAGAAAAGAAATGAGAAAATGAGGAAAAGAGGAAAAAAGAAAACTGAAAGAAGAAATCTATGGTGAGGGAGAACCTTTGTTGTCAAATCTCAAGGGACCAACTTAAATGAGGAAAGGGAAGGAAGTCTCTCTCTCTCTCTCTCTCTCTCTCTCTCTCTCTCTCTCTCTCTCTCTCTCTCCTCGCAATTAATCTTTTTGTATTCTAGGATGGGCGGACATAATTGATTTCTTTCACACCATTCTCTCTCTCTCTCTCTCTCTCTCTCTCTCTCTCTCTCTCTCTCTCTCTCTCTCTCTCTCTCTCTCTCTCTCTCTCTCTCTCTCTCTCTCTCTCTCTCTCTCTCTCTCTCTCTCTCTCTCTCTCTAACTGCTTTATTCATCTCCTAATTTCTTACTTCCTTTTACCTTACCATAAATAAACTCTATCCTATAATTTCACTTCCCATCTCTCTGTTCTGTTACCCATTCTCTTTTTCCCTCTTGTTTCCCTCAGATCGTTTTTCCCTTGTGTCGTGGTTGCGCACACACTTTTTTTCCAATGACTTTCCGCTTTATTTTCCCTTTCTTTCCCTCCTTGTCCAATTTGTACCATCTTGTTGCGGAAGGGTAAGAAAAGAGAGAACGAGTGAGAGGGGGAATGATGAAACAGAAGGAGGAGAAGGAGAAGGAGAAAGAAGAGGAGGGAAAAAAGAGGCCAAAATTGCAAAGATATATGTGTGAGGAGAGAAAAGGGAAAAAGGGAGATAAGCAAATGGAGGGAAGGTTATGGAGGAGAGAGAGAGAGAGAGAGAGAGAGAGAGAGAGAGAGAGAGAGAGAGAGAGAGAGAGAGAGAGAGAGAGAGAGAGAGAGAGAGAGAGAGAGAGAGTGGACAGGAGGATTGAAAAGACGGGCAGTATGTATGAATGTAGAGTAGTAGTAGTAGTAGTAGTAGTTGTAGTAGTAGTAGTAGTAGTAGTAGAGGAGGAGGAGGAGGAGGAGGAGGAGGAGGAGGAGGAGGAGGAGGAGGAGGAGGAGGAGGAGGAGGAGGAGGAGGGAGGAGGAGGAGGGGGAGGAGGAGGAGGAGGAGGAGGAGGAGGAGGAGGAGGAGGAGGGGGAGGAGGAGGAGGAAGAGGAGGAGGAAGAGGTCATTACTACCTGTCGACTCGAGTTTATCAGAAGAAAAGAGTATAATTATTGGCCTTCCACCTTGTGACTGTGCCCTCTTAATTCCTCCTCCTCCTTTTTCTTCTTCTTCTTCTTCTTCTTCTTCTTCTTCTTCTTCTTCTTCTTCTTCTTCTTCTTCTCCTCCTCCTCCTCCTCTTCTTCCTACTCTTTCTACTCTTCCCAATCTTCTTACTAATTTTCTTTATTCAATTCTTCTTCCAGTTTTCTTGTACTCCTGAGTCTTTTTATTATTTTCTTCCTCCTCTTCCTCCTCCTCCTCCACCTCCTCCTTGTCCTCCTCTTCCTCTTCTTTCTCATCTCCTCCTTCTTCTCCCTCCTTTTCATGCATTATTGATATACTTTTTTCAGTTCATTTTTGATATTTTTCCTTTTAATTTTTTTTCCCTCAACTTCCAATCTTCCTCCTCATTTTCATCTCCATCTTCTCTTCCTCTTTCCTCCTCCTTCTCCTCTTACTGTTATCACTCACTTTCCATGTAGTCCTCCTCTTCCTCCTCATCTCCTCTCTCACTTGCCGCACGCCACGCCTTGTTTCCTCCTCTCTCACTCCACTTCACTTCCTATCATCATTATTTTTTCCTCTTCTTCCTCTTCGTTTCCCTCGTTGTTGTTGTTTTTTTGTCAATATATTTTTCTTCTTTTTGACACTTTCTTTTTCCATTTAATTTGGTTCATTTTTTTTTTTTTTTTGTATAGCTTTGTCAATTGCATTTCATTTCTCTTTTATACTTTTTGCTCTTGTTTTTCTCCAATTACTATTCTTTCGTTTTCCCTTTAATTTCCGTTTTTTTTTCCTTTTTCTTCATTACAGTTTTTTTTTTTTCGTTAGTTTCTTCTTTTATATTTCTTGATATATTTTACTTCTTTTTTGTTGCTTGATATTTTCCTTCCTCTCCTTCAACAACTTTTTAAAAACTTTTTTCTCCAATGTCAATCTATTTCTATCCCCCTCTCTGGAACCTTTTCTATTCTTCTCCTTTCTTTCCATTTTTACTGTTGTCACTTTCCTTTCCCTTCAGTTTTCCCAAATAGCATCCATTCTTCCCGCCGAATTACCCTTTTCTTCCTCACTTGCATCCACCTGTGCTTTTCTCTCCAAGTCACAGAACAGCGAGTTACTTGTGGTTTCGTGTAAAAAGCGACAAGTGCAGCTCGACATCTCTCCTTTAAGTGAAGCTTTTGGGAAGAGCAAAACGGTAAAGAATATTGTCTGAATCCGGTCCAGTTTTCCCACACTCCTACTGTTCATACGTTTCATAACACACCCACGCCCCTGCATCACACGTCATCATCCGCATCCGTCAATGGCTCCGGGATGCGTAGCAGGGTGTTTGCAGCGTCAGAGTGTTGGTAGTGAATGTTGAATCGCATCCGGAAGGTCAGATCCGCCTGTCCAGTTTTGCCTCCTGGTGTGTGTCTCGTGCTATCTCTTGCTGTCTCGTAGTATCTTATTCCCCATACCTACTCCCCGGGTTAACCCGCCCTTTTGACTCATTCCCCTCCAGCAGTGACGCCTCCCCTCATCCGGATCAACTCAGCAGTTTCTAACTCCCCTATCCCCGGTCCTCCCTTACTCTTCCTTCTCCTTTTGCTCTCACAGTAAACCGACGCAAGGAGGATACGCAGTGCAGTCCCCAGACACGCTCCTGCAGGCCACACTTGTACCGCGCCACGAGGGTCAGGACTGGTGACGCTGCTACTGAGAGAGAGAGAGAGAGAGTTTATTTGTGTGTGTGTGTGTGTGTGTGTGTGTGTGTGTGTGTGTGTGTGTGTGTGTGTGTGTGCAGGAAGCAGAAAGCAGTGGCCACAGCAGGGGTCGCGTGACCGTCACCTCATCGCTTCCCTCTTTCCCTAAATCAGCTCCCTTAGTCCTTGCGTCCTCTCTTTCCCGCCCCTTCCGCTACTTCCCCGTGACTCCCCTCCACCGCGGTAAACTGAAAGAAAACAGGGTGCGGCCGTAAAGCGCGGGAAAAAGTTGGGGCGGCGAGGGCGGCGCGCGTCCCTCACCTGGTAATGGGTCTCCCGCAGCCTGGGTCAGTTAGCCGGGCGTTATTGGGTCGCCTAAATTAACGGCAACGCACGAGCAGTGCCCCAACGCAGTGCTTCTAAGCAATTACCCGACGCCGCCCCTGCATACGAATCGTATCGTGGTGGGACGTCGCACTTTCCTGACGGTGACGGCCGCTTGTGGTCTGCACGAGGAGTTAATTGCCGCGCTGCACATTTTCAGTTCCCTCGTGACCAGGCTGCCTCTGATTACGGCTCACGCTTCGTTGTGATTCCGTGTAGTGCAGGGATTCCATAATGGGTGCTGGCGAAGGCGTAGAACTGGAGCAGGACACAGAGAAGCTTTTGTTGTGCCGTTATTCACACCTACGCCTGGAAGTCATCACAATATGTTTGTTCCACCTACAGTAAGTAACAGGTACTACAAATAACAATCATTCTCTGAATGTATCTAGCAAAAATCTTACTGCTTCGTAATTTATGTGTAATAGAAACTCTTAGTCTCCCCACAAAGGAAATTATTTCTTAATACATCTAACTTGCGTAAGCAACATTAGTGTCTTGTTTTGTGACACTTATGCGAGACTTTTCTCAGCAGAGCAGAGTGTCACGCCGGCAACACAGGAGCCCAGCCGCCCACTACTGTCACCGCCACGTGACGAGCTGGGTGTTCACCTCCACTATTACTCGCACACTCCGGCGATAAGTTTTCAGTGATCTTAATTCATGCGCAATTATTGATTCTATCATTTACATTCAACATTAATTTTCCTATTACCAAGAGCGTGCGTGGGCAGATGGTGTCTGACGCTGACCTTCCTCTCCCAAAGACTTGCCATCTGACCATGTACCACAATATTTGCCACAATATTTGCAACGTTAATTAGAGACAGGAAACAAACTCTTGTTGTGTTTCGCAGTGTTATAGATAAATAGAAAATTAAGGTAGGGAGCTGAAGATCTTAAAACAGTTAAGCATACATGAACGTGTCGTTGTCCAAACAGAAAAGAAAAATGTGCGCATAATATATAAAAGATTCGCCCATATAAATGAACTGTAATAAACGAGTAAATTCTGAGAATGAGAAACAAAACATCGTTACTCTTCATACCACAGTTTCTAAATACCAAGTAGGTGCTGCAATGTAGCAACATCTTGCCTTTGAAGAAGTACTCGTGACAGTTTTGATTTATAAAAATAGTAAAGAAAAGGCTAGAAGTGAAGTGCTGGCCAGCTTGGACTGTTGTTAGTGGGCCGAGTTTTATGGAACGTTGCGCTATAAATATTTGGCTGAGTTGTATATTTGTAGTTGGTTGCAAAATCTAGTGTTGGTTTTAAAATGTAAGCTTTATGATAAACCCTTGTGTGTAAAAGAGTGTTAAACAAATAATTAAACGATGGACGCGTGAACAACACTAAAGCTATTTTTTTTTTTTTGCGATTCATGTATTTACACATTTTATAAATTGTTAAAATTTGGGAAAACAACATACTGTTTATGATACACTTTTGAAAGCTGCATCGCAATGGACCTGACGTGATGTAAAAAGTCTTTAATCAAAGGAAATTACTGAAATTGAATGTAAAATGCAATTTTTTTTTTTAAGATTCATGAATAAAATGAACTAATATCTAATAAATGTTTACAACTGACCCATGTCATGACACCGAGAGATATGAGTTTTTCACTACTTTGCTAAAAACGTAACTTTATAACATTTGACTACAACTGGGTTATTTATTAATCTCCTCTCAACTGACAGTCACATGTAAGTAGAAAATCTTTAAATGCATTAAAACACTGCATGCATTGATGAATTAATGCGAAGTATATAAAATAAAATTGTAAAAAAACTTGAAAATTGTGACACCAAACAGAGTCTTAAAGCATATATAGTAAACATAAACAATAATATAACACAGATCAACAAATAAAAAAAAAAATAAATACAACAAAAAGTAGGAATCAACTTAATGGAAAAATGAAACACACACAAAAGCAACACAACACACTTACAATTTACACAAGAGAGAATTAGAGGAAGAAAGCTGGATATATAAAACCTTAGGATCTAAGTTTATTATGAGCGGTAGAACAATCACATTAACCTTAAACTGGAAAAAAACAAATTTCAGAGAGTGAACAGTGACCATGCTGCGATTGTGAAAAAGAATCATTGGAACATTCTGTCTCAGACTATGATATGAGACAGTGACATTAGACAAAAACAAAATACATAAAAAAAAACGAAGCAGAAAATATATAATTGCAAAGATGAATAAAGAAAGAAATATATGACAAAAATTTGGAAAAAAAAAGAAAGCAAGTTACATCAAGAGTAGAAGAAAACAAAGATGAACAGGAAATACATACAAAAGTGGAGCCGGTAGAAAGACATTCAATCTTACGGCTACTACTAAACTGAACTTCTTTCCATCAGTATGAACTACAAAGTGTTTACAACGTATCTTATTTTGATTTGTGTGTTAGGAAACATCTATGAAATCTTCTTTCGTTGGAATTGCTTACAGTGTTTCTCATATTTCCCTCTGATCGTAACGAATGCTTCATCAGATGAGCAAAATTTGGTATAACCTTGATTCATTATGATATAGGTTTACTATTATGACATTCATCTTCTCCAAAAAATTCCAAAAAGTTAACATGAGAAGGGGAAAAATCTCAACGATGCTTCCCATCGTGAATCTTTATATACTCAGTCAGCTCTCTCAAATCCTCTCCTCTCCTCAATGATTAAAGTAATGAACACTTTCCTCACATTTTCCCTTTCTCAGTGACTAGCAATGGACGCGTCACTCTTCTCGTTTCTCATCCCG
>NC_059272.1:7644549-7657049 GCF_017591435.1 Portunus trituberculatus | reverse complement strand
ATTTCAATGTTCACCACCATCTTTGGCTTTCCTCTCTCTTCACTGACCATCCTGGTGAACTAGCTATCCTTCATGACCTAGAGCAACTGGTGCAAACCCTACTCGTATCCCTGACCGTCTTGGAGATTCTTGATCTTTTCCTTCCCTCTGATCCTTCAGCTTATGCTTTCATCCTTTCATCTCCGTTGGGCTCCTCCGATCACAATCTCATTTCTGTATCTTGTCCTATTTCTCCAATCCTTCCTCAGGATCTCCCAAAGCGGAGGTGCCTCTGGCGTTTTGCCTCTGCCAGTTGGGGGACCTGAGGAGGTATTATGCTGATTTTCCCTGGAATGATTACTGTTTCCGTGTCAGAGACCCATCTCTGTGTGCTGAACGCATAACAGAGGTGATAGTGTCTGGCATGGAGGCGTACATTTCTCATTCTTTTTCTCAACCTAAACCTTCTAAACCTTGGTTTAACTCAGCCTGTTCTCGCGCTATACATGATAGAGAGGTGCTCACAAAAGGTACTTAGCCTTCCATCTCCTGAATCTCATGCACTTTATATTTCTGCCCGGAATCATGCCAAGTCTGTTCTTCAACTTGCCAAACACTCCTTCAAAAATAGAAAATGTCAAAATCTTTCAAACTCCAAATTTCCTCGTGACTACTGGCATCAGGCCAAAAACATCTCAAATAACTTTATTTCTTCATCTTTCCCCCCCCTTTATTTCATCCTGATGGCACCACTGCCATCTCATCTGTTTCTAAAGTTGAACTCTTCTCTCAAACCTTTGCTAGTAACTCCACCTTGGATGGTTCTGGGCTTGTCCCTTCCTCTCCTCCTCCCTCTGACTATTGCATGTCTTCAATCAAAATTCTTCTTAGTGATGTTTTCCATGCCCTCTCTGGCCTAAACCCTCGGAAGGCTTATGGACCTGATGGGGTCCCTCCTATTGTTCTCAAAAACTGTGCTTCCGTGCTTGCACCTTGCCTGGCCAAACTCTTTCAACTATGTCTATCGACTTCTACCTTTCCTTCTTGCTGGAAGTTTGCCTACATTCAGCCTGTTCCTAAAAAAGGCGACCGTTCTAATCCTTCAAACTACCGTCATATAGCTTTAATCTTTTGCTTGTCTAAAGTTTTTAATCTATCCTCAATAGGAAGATTCTTAAACATCTGTCACTTCACAATCTTCTATCTGATCGCCAGTATGGCTTCCGTCAAGGTCGCTCTACTGGTGATCTTCTGGCTTTCCTTACTGAGTCTTGGTCATCCTCTTTTAGAGATTTCGGTGAAACTTTTGCTGTCGCGTTAGACATATCAAAAGCTTTTGATAGAGTCTGGCACAAAGCTTTGATTTCAAACTGCCCTCCTACGGTTTCTATCCTTCTCTCTGCAACTTTATCTCAAGTTTCCTTTCCGACCGTTCTATTGCAGCCGTGGTAGACGGCCACTGTTCTTCTCCTAAATCTATTAACAGTGGTGTTCCTCAGGGTTCTGTCCTATCACCCACTCTCTTTCTATTATTCATTAATGACCTTCTTAACCAAACTTCTTGCCCTATCCACTCCTACGCTGATGATACCACCCTACATCTTTCCACGTCCTTTCAGAGACGACCAACCCTTCAGGAAGTCAACAGATCACGCAGGGACGCCACAGAACGCCTGACTTCTGATCTTTCTAAGATTTCTGATTGGGGCAGAGAAAACTTAGTAGTTTTCAATGCCTCAAAACTCAATTCCTCCATTTATCAACTAGACACAACCTTCCAGACAACTATCCCTCTTCTTCAATGACACTCAACTGTCTCCTCTTCCACACTGAATATTCTCGGTCTGTCCTTTACTCATAATCTTAACTGGAAACTTCACATCTCATCTCTTGCTAAAACAGCTTCTATGAAGTTAGGCGTTCTGCGGCGTCTCCGCCAGTTTTTCTCGCCCCTCCAACTGCTAACTCTGTACAAGGACCTTATCCGTCCTTGTATGGAGTACTCTTCGCATGTTTGGGGGAGTTCCACTCATACAGCTTTATTAGATAGGGTGGAATCAAAAGCTTTTCGTCTCATCAACTCCTCTCCTCTGACTGACTGTCTTCAGCCTCTTTTTCATCGCCGAAATGTTGCATCTTTTTCTATCTTTTATCGCTATTTTCATGCTAACTACTCTATTGATCTTGCTAACTGCATGCCTCCCCTCCTCCTATGGCCTCGCTGCACAAGGCTTTCTTTTTCCTCTCATCCCTATTCTGTCCAACCCTCTAATACAGGGGTTCTCAATCTTTTTATCGTTAAGAACCCCCAGAGTTATAAGACATCTACCCGAACCCTCAGTATTATCACATGGAACATGGAACTCAATATACAATGGTACAGCAAAAGATTTTATTAGATCAGCCATGGAAATCTTCTTATGAACCAACTTGGGTTTCGCGCTGTCAGGATGGCAACTGTCCATGAGCTAACATCATTAGGTCTCTATGACGCTGAAGAAGTCTATGCAGAACGGTTTGGTTGGCAATAAACAATCTCATAATCAGACTTTGATTTATAAGTTATGAAAATAAACACATTTACGGGGCTTCATATGTTCATGGTGTCTTATAGTCTACTTACTAACCTAGAAGGAAAGAAAATATCATACTAACTTCGAGTTATCAATTGAGGAAGAAGTAATTTTTGTCTAAGGAATAGAGCTAGATGGTATGTAAAAAAAACACAATGCATAGTTATAACGTGACTCTACTATTACAGCGTTTTTTGTCGTAGATACATGTTTAGAAATACTTCACATATCTTGATATCTCCTTATGTGACAGAAGAATATCCAAAAATATACGATATGCAGTTGACCATCTTTTCTGTGAAATATTACGATATCTGTTGAATCTGGCAACTTCAACGGGAGTTTGGGTCCTCTCCTAGTTTCTAAGAAGGAGCGGTGGGCTGGGGGAAAGCAGTAAGAGACTGTAGGAAGGAGTGGTGGGCTGGAGGAAAGGAGTGAGTGGAAAGGAGGAGGGGAAGATGACAGCAGAACGTTGACGGGCTGAAAGTGAAGGTGCAAGAGGCTGGATAGGGTGAGGGAGGTTGGGTGTCGAGAGCAGGAGGGCGGAAGAATAGAGGTGGGTGGAGGCTGTTTATGGCCACAATGCAGGAGAATGACGAGGGAATCAGAGACTGCTTTATTTGTTCTCCTCCCACACATGTTCTCGCCTCCTCCGCCGCGCCGTCACCGCCTCAGTGAAAACGTAAGCCTTAGTAAGGATTCAGTGATGTGTTCGTCTTTTATCAACAACCTGCACAAATTTTACTTTCTTGCTATTTTGCATTGCGGAACACAAGAAATTTAGTGAGCATTTTTTTTCAATACAAGTTCTTAACCTTAATCTCTTTTGCAGCAATGTTAAAGAAATTACACATCTGGAACCATCTTCCTCTCATCCCTACCACACAAGTCATCGATCAGGCTTTTCGCCGCTAAAACCAACCCATCATATTGATATAAGCTGCCGAGTTCACACGAGTTTACTGTATAAACGTTGCTCTTCCTGCAGACCGTCTTGAATCCTTGTCAGCCTTGCCAGTGTTGCCTCTCCGCTAAGTGACGCAACGGCCCTCTGTGACCCTTGCGAGCTGAGCCTACGAGTGCCTCTCCTCTCCATCTCCTCACGCAAGAGTCCACCGTTCACTCACCTATACCAAATCCTTCCCAGAGAGCATTGCAGCGCCCCACCTCTCATCTCTAGCAGCCACCACTCCGCCATGGGACCGCAAAGGAAGTAGCCTTACATTTTGGAATTTAAACACAGAACTTTCTCTTGCCTTGTCTGGTGGGAGTGACATCAAAGAGCATAATGCGCCTTGTCTTGAGTTCCTGGCCAGTCTTGTTTTGGGAAAAAATGTAAAATTCAGAAAGTTCAGACAGCCAGCTACAATAAAGCCAGCTCAGAACATGATAAAACATTTCTTATTCGACTCCACGATATGATTTATTTAACAGCATGGAGATTATTCCAAGCAGTTTACAGAGTGCAAGTGTTAATGCGAAATAATTTTTTTTAGAATTTCATTACATACAAAGAACACGCGTTTGACAAATCATGCACAACTGAAAAGCCGACGCTTGGTTGTATGTTGTCAGGTTACGCAACAAGAAGAAAGGAAAAGCCGACTATGAGCGTCACCACAAGGATATGAGGACCACCAGGGGACGACTTATCAGTACAGAGCGAGGGCAAAGTATGACACCTGGAACCCTGATGTGAAAATTATCTTCTTTCCCCCGTCACCTATTCCTTCACTACCCAAGACTCACTGTAGCTGAATATTTTACGCCCTTATTTGCATGGCGTGAATAAACAACAGTCGTGCAAGAAGAGACTGGTGAGGGAGGCATGGAGAAAGGAATAAGAATGAAGAAGGAGGGGGTACAAGGAGAGCGTGCAAGAATGAGTAAGAAGGAAGGATAGGAGGAAGAGGAATAGAGTCATGACAGGGGTGAAGAATGTTCAATGTTCTCGTCCTCACCAACAAAAAAAGGCTGTCGTGGTGATGTTATGAGGTGGTGGTGGTGGTGGTGGTGGTGATGATGCATGGGAATTGACAATATTGAATTATGGTGTTGTAAGTGAACATAGACACCACAAAGTAATATAAAGCAGCCAAAAAAATAAAAACAATAAGAGTGATATAAACAAAACACACAAAAAACTAACAAAATAACCTAAAACAAAAAAGGAAAAAAAACTAGTGAACAGAGTAAAGATAAAGAAAACTAACAGAGTAACACAAAGGCTCAGAAACAGAAACAGAAAAGGAAATAACATAAAACTAACATATAAACAAAAGAAAGTAAACAAAAATATATTATCAAGCAAAGTAAAAGTAAACACTAACACAAAGCTCATCACAAAACTAGCATATGTCACCTCCTTCGTCTCCTTGAACCTCCGCTGTAGAAAATACACACACAAAAACACGCAAACAAATAGATACAGGACAGATAAAAGGAAAGAAGAAAAGGAAGCATTCCCTGAAAGACGTGGGGACTCCCAAGACACACCTGGGAAAGAGATACCCCTGATGGAAGACTGATACCCCAACACAGAAGGGAAATGTACTGGTGGTGGTGGTGGTAGTAGTAGTAGTAGTAGTAGTAGTAGTAGTAGTAGTAGTAGTAGTAGTAGTAGTAGTAGTAGTAGTAGTTGTTGTTGTTGTTGTTGTTGTTGTTGTTGTTGTTGTTGTTGTTGCTATTGTTGTTGTTGTTGTTGTTGTTGTTATTCTAAATAGAATTAGTAGTGTAACAGTATGAGAATTCATAGTTGTTTTGTTGCTGTGTTCTTTTTTGTTGCTGATGTTTTGTAACGGTAGAAGAAATCGCAATAGTAGTAGTAGTAGTAGTAGTAGTAGTAGTAGTAGTAGTAGTAGTAGTAGTAGTAGTAGTAGTAGTAGTAGTAGTAGTAGTAGTAGTAGTAGTAGTAGTAGTAGTGGTGGTGGTGGAGGTGGTGGTAGTGGTAGTAAAGGAGTATGTAGAAGTAGAAAAAAGTAATAGCAGTAGTAGTCAGAAAGCAGAAGAAGGTGATAAAGGGAAACAGGGAAGAGAAAATCATTAAGAAATAACAAACAACGGCTACAGTAAGGCAGGTCAACGGCAATGTACGCAGAGAAGGGAAAGCCACAACTTCTTCCCTTGCCCCAGTGACCAACCCTTGCCCACTCAACCTTGCCACCTGCCCTATGTTTCTTACCTTCCTGTCCCTTACCCCCTGCCCCCTGCTACCTGCCTTGCATACCGAGGGTCACATCCGCTAGTGCCGGTGACGCAGGAGGCATTTTCTTCCTGTCGGCATTGTTTTCCGGGGACACCCTCGCCGGGAAAGGAACTTTTAGGCAGCCTCCGAGGACCCCTTCCACCCGCCACCGCCTCTGCATTCTTTGTCCCTGACCCTCGATTGGAGACAGCACACACACACACACACACACACACACACACACACACACACACACACACACACACACAAGCACACACACATAACCTTTCTCTCTCTCTCTCTCTCTCTCTCTCTCTCTCTCTCTCTCTCTCTCTCTCTCTCTCTCTCTCTCTCTCTCTCTCTCTCTCTCTCTCTCTCTCTCTCTCTCTCGTCAAGGGAGATGTGCCTTAGGAAATTGAATGTGGTATTGGAGTATTGTCGTGAATATGGAATGGTGCTAAATGAAAAGAAAACAAAATTTATGGTAATTTGTGGTACGGTTGAGGATAGACATTGCTTACAGATGGAGGAGTTAAAGATTGACTATACACTTAAGTATCTGTATTTGGGAGCGTGGTTCACGGATGATGCGAAAGCCAACACTGTGTTAAGTCTCCACGAAACTTCAGGGGAAACACAACTAAATAAGTTTGCAATATTTTGTGCGGCAAATACCAACATGCCTTATGTATATAAACGCAAAGTATTTGATGCAGTAGTGACAGCTTCTTTGTTGTATAGTTCGGAGACATGGTTTATGACACACCCAAGGAAAATCATTGCTTTGTACAATAGAGCTATCAAGTGTTTGCTAGGAGAAAGAAAGTTCACCAGTCCTGATCTTTGCATGATTGAGTCAGGCATTTTACCAGCACAGGAAGTTATAGCAAACAGGAGGCGTAAGTTCTAAGAAAAATGCTTGAGGATACCAGACATGGAGGAACCATTTGATATTGTATTTAGATTATGTGAAGCAGCCAACACTCCAGGTTACAAATTCTTAATGCAAACACTGCGGTATAATGCAGATGTAAGACCACTCGTCCAGATAGCTCAGCGGATTCAGGAGAAATCCCTCACGGCCTCAAAATATGTGTCATATAGAACAGAACTTAACCCAGACCTTTTGGTCCATTCAGTTTATACTTGTAAGGATTTTATCCCTGATTATAAACGCCAATCCTTCAGCAGATTGCGTTTGATGTCACATAATCTAAAAATTGAAACTGGGAGAAGGAATGCAATACCAAAAGAACTCAGACTGTGTTCATGTCCAGACAATGTCATTCAAAGTGAAGCACATGTGTTGTTGCATTGTACACTTTCTGGACAATTGAGACAGAAGTATGATACGTTAGATTTTTCCAGTTTTTATAACTTAATGGGCTCTGGTGGAAGGGAACGCAACTTATGCGAATATATACATGAAGTGTTACATTTATATAAATAAGGACCGTGATAATATTCGAGAGAGTTTGTTTATGTAATTTAACTGGTAGAAAAAAAATTTGGACAAATATTTGTAAATTCCAAGTGTAAAATATCAATTTTGTGTATGAGTTTGTCAATAAATCAATCAATCAATCTCTGTGTGTGTGTGTGTGTGTGTGTGTGTGTGTGTGTGTGTGTGTGTGTGTGTGTGTGTGTGTGTGTGTGTGTTTCTCTTCCTCTCCGAAATTCCCTTTTTTCCTCCTATTCTTCCACTTCCACCACTACACACACACACACACACACACACACACACACACACACCTAATACACAACGCTCTCCACGCTGCTAATTCTTTACACGTTTGTACCTCCTCTTCATTTGTCGCTCTTTTATCCCCACTTTCCATGTCTTCATTTAGTCCCCTCCTCCTCTTCCTCTTCTCTCCTCCTGCTGCACTTGCTCTTCTTCTCACACTCACTTTTCCTCCAGCTCCTCCATCTCTCCGTGCCCACTAGTGATGCCATCTTCTCTAAGTGTCGCAGAGTTATGAATGGGAGGCATTTGTAAACTTCAATAATAACGTAAAGAGCGAGAGAGAGAGAGAGAGAGAGAGAGAGAGAGAGAGAGAGAGAGAGAGAGAGAGAGAGAGAGAGAGAGAGAGAGAGAGAGAGAGAGAGAGAGAGAGAGAGAGAGAGAGAGAGAGAGAGAGAGAGAGAGAGAGAGAGAGAGAGAGAGAGAGAGACAGAGAGAGAGAGAGAGAGAGAGAGAGAGAGAGAGAGAGAGAGAGAGAGTGTGTCAAGTGCTTTCCTATGATGAATAATGGTAAGTGGTGAAAGCTGATTAATGAACGATAAAATAAAAGTGGAAGGGGTTAAAGAAAAATAAAGTATATACATGTGAATCTCAGTTACTATTATTATTATTATTAGTAGTAGTAGTAGTAGTAGTAGTAGTAGTAGTAGTAGTAGTAGTAGTAGTAGTAGTAGTGCTATCATCATCATTATTACTGCCACAAATATTGTAGTAAATCAAGCAACTATTTTCCTTTTTTTTATTCTCTTTTGCATCTCATCCTTTCATCTCCTCGACCTCCTCCTCTTCTTCCACCACCACATTCATTTCCTTCTCAACCTCCTCTTCCTCTTCCTCCTCATCTCCTCCTCAAGGCAAGTTCACCTCTTTCATATTTATTTCGTTTATCCTTTACATCTATTTCATCTTATTATGCTCCTCATCTTATTGCTTGTCCTCGTTCAATACCGTTTTCCTTCTATTTTTATTTCATCTTATTTTTTTCTCTTTCATCCTCTGCCTCCTCCTTCTCCAAATTATAATGTATTAACTCCAGCATCAATTCCGGGTATCGTTTTGTCCCTCCACGTTTTCTTCTCTCCCTCTCGTTCCTCCTCCTCATCTACTTCGAATTTCTCCTCTTCACACATACTTATTCTCTTACTACAGACTAGACAGAGCGGCGTGTCACCAGCAGTCCTCTCAGAATCAACAGGTCTGCTGCTGTTTGGTCTTTTTTGTGTGTTCGTTTGTATTTCATGTGTTATCTGTCTCATGTCTCTCATCTTTGTCATTTTGGTCCTCCTCCTCCTCCTCCTCCTCCTCCTCCTCCTCCTCCTCTCCTCCTCCTCCTCCTCCTCCTCCTCCTCCTCCTATTCCTCCTCCTCCTCCACGTCCTTCTCTTCTTCCTTCTTGTCCACGTCACCTCATCTTCATTCTCCTCAGTCATATTTTCCTCCACTTCCTACAACTTTTTTCAACTCAGTAAGCACCTTCTTGTGTCTTTCTCTCTCCTGGAGCATTACTTTCTCCCGCTTCACCACCTCCCCGACCTGCTCCACACGCCATCACCTGCACCTACACTCCTAAGGAGAGAGAGTACGGAATGTGGCACGTAAGAGAGCAATGCTGGTGAGTGAGAATATGAATAAGAGTGAGGAAGTGAGTGAAGAAAATGGCAAGGGGGGGATTGTGCAACTTAATCGATAACTTAGCATAGTGGTCGCGAAAAAAGACGGAAATGACCTCGTAAAATTGATAACGAAGAGATGAAAAGAAAGAGAGAGAGAGAGAGAGAGAGAGAGAGAGAGAGAGAGAGAGAGAGAGAGAGAGAGAGAGAGAGAGAGAGAGAGAGAGAGAGAGAGAGAGAGAGAGAGAGAGAGAGAGAGAGAGAGAGAGAGAGAGTCTACTGTCACTCCTTCTGCCACACAGAGTGACTGCTCGGTACTCACTACCACGTCTACCGCCACACAGAGCAGCAGGGACTCTTCCTCCATAAATACAGCGAACGGAGTAGATCGCGGTGCCTCTGTTCGCCCACGAACCTCTCCTCAGACCACATCAGGAGATTGGAGAAAAAAGAAAACTAAGAGGGAAGTGCAGCAGGACGCGAGGAAGGTGTCCAGCGAAGGACTGAGGACTCACCAGGCCACCAAGCAGACACAAAAGCGAGCCAAGGCAAAAGTGTGTGAGTACTGCTCACGGAAAGGACACACTTCTGCTACTTGCCACGCCAGAACTGACGATTTACGTCAGGAGCGTCTCATACAGCGGCTCCTTACGGTGGAAAGACACACAGCCACACCCTTCCCACCTGCAGCGCCTCAGCCCGCCCACCACCTCACTTCATTTCAGTCCTTACCACAACCTCGCCCACTCCTTCCTCAGCCTGGTATCTGGAATCAGAGCCAGGGGCGGCAGTGGACCACTCCTCTTCACCAGTACCAGCAGTCGGCCGCGGACCCTAACCACCACCTCGGACTAGCAGGCCTCGCTCACTACCATCCCTCACCATGGTACAGCCAGCTTGCCCCGCCGCCAACTAAAGGTCGTCTCTAGCAACGTCCGTGGTCTCCGGACTAACCTTGCAGACTTATACCACAACTGTGTGCAACGACACAATGCAGACGTTGTTGTGGTGACAGAGACATGGCTGAACAGTGAGGTGGAGCCCACGTATGGCAGGATGCAGGGCTTCACCCACTGGGTGAGGAGGGACCGACAGGAGCGAACAGGAGGTGGAGTGGCTGTCTGCTTCAAGGAAGGAATGCAGGCCCAGCTACTCGACATAGACACGCCTCCACTGATGGAGATGATGTACTTCCGAGTAACGCTGGCAGACCGCTCAGCCCTCTTACTGTGTGCCCTGTATCGCCCCCCGCGACAAGGGCCTGACTCACTCCTGTACCTGACTGAGACTTTAGACAACCTGATGATGGCACACAGCTGCAGCCACGTGCTGATTGTGGGGGATCTCAATCACCACCTGGAAAGAGACGCCTACGAGAATCTCCTGGAGGTGCAGGGTCTGACAGATCATGTCACCTTCCCCACACATGAACGAGGAGGGACATTAGACCCTGTCATCTCAGACTACCAGGAGGACAAGCTTCAGTGTCATCAGCTGGGGCTCGTGGGCAGCTCTGATCATCACGCTGTACTGACACAGCTGGAAGTGGGCGTGGCTCGGGACGAGGCCACCACCCGCACCATCTGGCTGTGGAACAAAGCAGACTGGGCTTCCCTGCGCCGCGACCTGACCCACACCCCATGGGCCACTCTGCTACAGGGAGGAGCAGAGAGTGAAGCACTTGCACTCACCTCTCACCTTCTCGCCCTCCAGAGACGCCACGTCCCACACAGGGAATACACCACCAGACCGACGGATCAGCCATGGTTTGGCTACCGTTGCCGTGTTGCTGCTGAGGCAAAGTATGCTGCCTGGCTCCGCTACAAGAGGAACCCGACTCGGCGCAACAAGGACTTGCATAGGGCTGCATGCAGGAGGATGGTGGTAACCAGCAAGTGGGCCTTAAAAAAGTGGGAGGAAAGCCTGCGCCGGAAACTGTGTGGCACTGGCGTAGGAAACAAAACTTGGTGGTCCCTTGTTAAGGACAAACAGGAACTGGCCACCAAGAATCCATCCCTCCCTCAGCAAGCAGGACGGTACTGTCGCCACCAGCAGTAAGGAGAGGGCACAGTTGCTGGCT
Source organism: Portunus trituberculatus (assembly GCF_017591435.1). Lineage (NCBI taxonomy): Eukaryota > Metazoa > Arthropoda > Malacostraca > Decapoda > Portunidae > Portunus > Portunus trituberculatus. The sequence continues at coordinate 7,645,880 of NC_059272.1, read as the reverse complement.
TCCTTGTTTGCTGGAAAAATGAAGGTGGGGAATCCACAGCAGCCACCGCCTCAGCTGGTCCAGCAATGTGAGAAGACTGTCACCATGGTGGAGGTGACGCATCAGCAGGTGAAGCGATTATTGCGGGGCTGGACACACAGAAAGCTACCGGCCCTGATGACATCAGCCCGCACCTGCTGAAGCGATGCTCCCAGGAACTGGCTGCCCCTCTCACCCAAGTTCACAACTTGTGTACGGGAAAACGTCTGGCCTTCAGTGTGGAAGGAGGCTCGAGTGTGTGTGTGTGTGTGTGTGTGTGTGTGTGTGGTGTGTAGCAATGGTCCGTGAGGGGCAAGAATTCACAAAAAAAGTATGGCACAACGGATTACTGGAAAAGCTCATGAAGTCCAAGAATCCGGTTGACCTTTTGGGCTCACTGAAGGTCATTAGAGGAGGAGGAAGAGGAGGAAGAGGAGGAGGAGCAATGGCAGGAAAGTTGTCTTTGGCGCTGCTGCTCTCCCACTCCAAGATGACGTCAAGATACTTGGAGTGGAGGTGGATCGAGGGCTGAGGTTTGACAGCCATGTCAAATCCATTGCCAAGAAAGCCTCTCACAGGATCTCCGCTCTCAGAAGGATCGCCAGTTTCCTCGAGGAGACTGAGGAGGAGGAGGAGGAGGAGGAGGAGGAGGAGGAGGAGGAAGAGGAGGAGGAGGAGGAGGAGGAGGAGAACATGGAGGAGTGTAGGAAGAAAAAAGAAAAAAAATAGACAAGAAGGAAAAAATCAGGAAAGGTAAGGAAGATGGAAATATGAGCCACGAAGAGGACAAAAAAAGAGGAAAGAGACAAGATATACTGAGAAGGAGATACAGAGAAAAGCTGAGATAGACAGAAGGGCGGGGCTGTCGATTTCTGTCCAGCGAAGCACCTTAATTAATGCTTCGGAGAAATCGCGACCGGTGAGCGCCCACACCGTTAATCTTTTTTTTCTTTTTACGCCACGAAGCCAAAAAATTATATTGAATGCTTGCTTCTGTCTGTCTGTCTGTCTGGTATTGGTGTCTGTCTGTCTGTCTATATGCATGTCTTTCCACATTAACAAAAATTACATACTCTATTCTTCTATCTGTCTGCCTGTCTTATTTGTGTGTGTGTGTGTGTGTGTGTGTGTGTGTGTGTGTGTGTGTGTGTGTGTTAGTTTATCCCACAGAACAAAATATTATATATTCATTCTTTGTTTGCATTTGTTTGCTGATGTCTGTCTATATACCTCCGTGCCTGCCAAGAATCATATAATGTGCCTGTCTATATACCTGCCATATGTCTGTCTGCTTATTTAGCTGTGTCTGGCAA
>NC_059272.1:7637049-7639549 GCF_017591435.1 Portunus trituberculatus | reverse complement strand
TATATATATATATATATATATATATATATATATATATATATATATTATATATATATTATTTATATATCTATATTGTATCTGCTTTATTTGTCCTCTATTTGTATCTGCTTTATCCCCTTGTTCATTATTTTTACAGTAATTTTTCTCACTTCAGCGTCCTTATTCTTCCTCAGCCACTAATGACATCACCAGCAGATCACCAAACACGTAAAGACATGACTGGGAAAGTTTCCACGCACCAGTCATGTACAAGTGCACGAATATGTTAAACTTTTTTTTTTCTATATACAGGGACCGAGACAAACTGGCGACTGAGAAAAGGGAAAGATGAAAAAGATGTAAAAAAAAAAAAAAAGCTAAGTGACGTTCCGTGAGAGATAAAAGAGGAGGGAGTCATTATTTACAATCATTTACGCTCCCAGCCATCACAGAAGAGACAGCGAACTAACAGCTTCCTGCATGCTGTGATTATGTCTCACGCCGCCCATCACCGTTGCTTCAAACGCCGCACTCACATTACTCCAAGTCACCATTACAGAGACGGAGCCGCTTCATCACAATTACAAATAAATGCAAAGTAGTAAGATAAGGAAGACCAGACGATGCACTTAGTTTCAACCCTTTCACTGTCATAACTGTCCTTTAACATTCAAGGAACTGTGAAAAAAGCTGCTTTCATGGGCGTTAAAAGTTTTTTTTTCTTTTTTCTTCTAGGGTACAAAATATTACAAAGACTCCCGTGTTTCAGACATTTCAGTGCGCTGTTATTTCCTGGCTGGTGTGACGGGACTCATGACTTGGTGCCATGCTTGCAACTTTTATTTACATTGTAGATGATTCCCGACACCTTACTGGGCTATTCTGGCTCTAAAAAACATAAAATTTTAATATTTGTATGTAATGACATATTTGAATAAAGAAAGAAAACCAGAACAATTTAGGAGACCACTGCATGAATGTCTAAAAGGATGTAAGAGATTATGAGAAATATCTACGTAGTGGTGAAATACTCAACACTCCTTAATACAGCCAGTACAGGAGACACACAGCAATCTTCTCGTCCTGGACACTAACACGCAAGGCACCGGCAATGCACTCTGCTTTAAAACGCTCGCAGCAGTGCCGGCGACCTAGAGTGCCAGCGTGTACCCTGAGTTGCTCTTGGTACATTTACCCCACAAACATTTTACCAACAGCATCTTTACAAAATATTTCCTTATGGTGTTAGGTTAGGCTAGGATTGGTTAAGTAAAGTAAGGTATGAAAGTTAACTTAAGGTGAGGTGAGGTGAAGAAATGTAAAGTTTAAGTAAGGTAAGCTAAGGTAAGCAAAGGTACGCTAAGATAACATAAGGTAAGGTAAGGTGAGGTACAGTAAGATAAGGTAAGGAGAGATAAAGAAAGGTACGTAAGGTGAGATGAGGTACGGTAAGATAAGGTAAGGTAAGGTAAGGTAAGGTAAGGTAAGGTAAGGTAAGATGAAATAAGGTAAAATAAGGTGAGGCAAGGTAAGGTAAGGTAAAGCAAAGCAAGATACGGTAATATACGATAAGGTACGATAAGGTAAGATTAGGTAAATTAAGTTAAGGTAAGATAAAGTAAAGTATGAAAGATAAAGTAAAGTTAGACCAGGTTACGTCAGGTACACCAGGCTAAGTGAAGGTGAGTTACGTTCTGTGATTATAATCATTGTGGTGAAATACTTTAGGTGAAACATTTTTGGAGAGAATTATTTATCCAAAACTAGTACCGGGACAGACCAATCTTACTTATTTGGACGCAACCAAATAGGTTAACACCTGTCCACATACCTTACGGAGACCGGAGCCTGGAGAACACAAATATACAGGACACCTTTCCTCCTTACCTGTGAATGAGAAAAAAACAGTAGTAAAAAAAAGAGAGCCAAGAATTAACTCATTATATTAAACAAATCTTCACACACACACACACACACACACACACACACACACACACACACACACACACACACACCGCGTAGTGTAGTGGTTAGCACGCTCGACTCACAATCGAGAGTCCCTGGTTCGAGTCCCGGCGCGGCGAGGCAAATGGGCAAGCTTCTTAATGTGTGGCCCCTGTTCACCTAGCAGTAACTCGAGGGGTTGTGGCCTCGCTTTCCCGGTGTGTGGGGTGTGTTGTGGTCTCAGTCCTACCCGAAGATCAGTCTATGAGCTCTGAGCTCGCTCCGTAATGGGGAAGACTGGCTGGGTGACCAGCAGACGACCGAGGTGAATTACATAGTCACACACACACACACACACACACACACACACGAGGGAGATGAATACAGAGCAGTTAACGGCCATCTAACTGGAAAGTTACGTGAAAATCTGACGAAAGTCGAGCGATTCATTTTTCAATCAAGTTTCAACAAAAGGTTAAGCTTAGCGTGAGGCAATGGGTGCTTAGGCTTAGTGAGAGAGAGAGAGAGAGAGAGAGAGAGAGAGAGACACGAGCGCGCGCACACACATACACACAAA
>NC_059272.1:7624549-7632049 GCF_017591435.1 Portunus trituberculatus | reverse complement strand
AAAGGAACACAAAGATACAGAGATACAGAGGAACACAGGTCACCGCTACATCCCGGGTTCCACAGTTTCCCTTCCCCAGGTCTTTCCAGTGTGTATTCATCAGCTATACAGAAAGATGAACAGCTGCTGCCTGACCCAACTCGACATCGAAACCGTAAATCTTCTTTTGTAAGGTCACGGATGTAACAAATCTACAATAAAAGTCACAAAAAAGTAAGAACACCATTAGCTAATAACATATAATAAAATACATTCTTAACGAAACAACCAATAATAGAAGCAAACAAAACAACACACACACAATCAACACTAAGAACTCATTTATGATAACGACTAAATCTGCTCGCTAGACTCAAATGGGTGAAATAATAGAATAACTACCTCCATTACCTAACAATACATACAAATTCCATACAAAAAAAAAGAAAAACATATTAACAATCAAAACTAAGAACATACTCATAATAAGTCTTAATTTGTCAGTTATCTACAAGAGAGTTCATAAATCTTCCGTATATCAGGTTTCGCACTTCAAGAAGATAAATAATCAATATATATTTTCTAGTAAGTGCTCCGAGAGAAAGATTTCGAAGCAAAACAATGAAGGAGACTGATGTTTTGAATTTATCTCCACAGGAACTTGAGCGTACCCAAAGAGAGAGAGAGAGAGAGAGAGAGAGAGAGAGAGAGAGAGAGAGAGAGAGAGAGAGAGAGACCAAACAGCCATACAGACACACACTTACCCAGGCAGCCAGACAAACATAGACACCAGACAGATAAAGAGATAAGGAGAGTGAAAGGAGTGGAAGAAATGAGAGGTGCGGGAGAGTGAAGAGACAGGTAAGTGGGAACGGTGGTCTACCTGATGCAGCCAAACAGGACAGTCTCTGATCCACAAGAAGATAAGGAACAAAAAGCTGGATATCCTGGGCTGTGTGATGCTTGGTAATGAGGGCAGGTAAGGAGGAGGAAAAGGAAGAGGAGGAAGAGGAGGAGGAGGAGGAGGAGGAGGAGGAGGAGGAGGAGGAGGAGGAGGAGGAGGAGGAGGAGGAGGAGGAGAAAGAGGAGGAGGAGGAGGAGATTAAAATGATGGAGAGGAGATGGAGATGGTAAAGAGAGAGAGAGAGAGAGAGAGAGAGAGAGAGAGAGAGAGAGAGAGAGAGAGAGAGAGAGAGAGAGAGAGAGAGAGAGAGAGAGAGAGAGAGATTGAAGTGATGATAATAAGGCTTCAGATGTATGTGGGCAGCGGTCACGGGAATTAATTGAGCATCAAATTATATGTCAAGGGGAGAGAAGAGAAAGGGAAAGGGAAGAGTTGAAGGGAAAGATATATACGAAGAAAAGAAAAGATGAAAGGGAAAACAGAAAGGTGAGAAAGAAGTAAGAGAGAGAGAGAGAGAGAGAGAGAGAGAGAGAGAGAGAGAGAATACTGAGGGGTGCATGAGTCTGCCTCAAAGCACCACAGGAATAAGCAAGGAAGTTATTTTCCAGAGATTGGTGGTGGTGGTAGTAGTGGTAGTCATCTACACATTGATGAAAGATATTCCATGCATTCCTGTAAGTGTCTCTCTCTCTCTCTCTCTCTCTCTCTCTCTCTCTCTCTCTCGTGTACTGTAGTGGTTAGCAAGCTCGGCTCACAACCGAGAAGGCACGGGTTCGAATCCCGCGAGCGGCGAGGAAAATGGGCGAGCCTCTTAATGTGTAGCCCCTGTTCACCTAGCAGTAAATAGGTACGGGATGTAACTCGGGGGGTTGTGGACTCGCCGTCTCGGTGTGTACTGAGATGTGTGTGGTGGTCTCAGTCCTAACCGAAAATCGGTAAGTATGACCTCTGAGGTCGTTCCGTAATGGGGAAGACTGGCAGGGTGACAGCAGGCGACCGTTGAAAGTTGAATTTCTCTCTCTCTCTCTCTCTCTCTCTCTCTCTCTCTCTCTCTCTCTCTCTCTCTCTCTCTCTCTCTCTCTCTCTCTCTCTCTCTCTCTCTCTCTCTCTCTCTTTATTTACACAAATCAATACATAGTTGAAGAGTATGTTACAAAATATTTTACATATGATGTAGCACTTTACAGGCTAAAGGGAACATTTTTAGTGTGTCCTATCTAAAAGCCTAACTCTAAATGTTTTTAACAATTGTTACTCTGGTGCTTATGGCAACCAGACGCTCACACACTCCTTGAATTGCTGCAGATTCATTTAACTGAAGTCTCTCTCTCTCTTTCTCTCTCTCTCTCTCTCTCTCTCTCTCTCTCTCTCTCTCTCTCTCTCTCTCTCTCTCTCTCTCTTACCCGACTGAAAAGTAAATTTTGTTACGTTCTTATTTGAAAAAAACTTCGGAAACTCCTATTGTTATTTCCTAGAAAGGCAAACATGGCAGGGGCGGCTACTCTTAAGACTCTCAAGGCTCTCCCGCCACGTCAAGAAGCTTCACGGAAACACTTGAAATAAAAACAGAATCTCAGAGCAAAGGTACATTTTCAAGCAGAAATGAATTTTGCACTGACGGAGATTTCTGAAATCGTACATGATGTCAGGTATGTCTGCATTATATTTTGTGCTCTCTCTCTCTCTCTCTCTCTCTCTCTCTCTCTCTCTCTCTCTCTCTCTCTCTCTCTCTCTCTCTCTCTCTCTCTGCCTCAATGCCACGCCCCCTGCTCTGGGCCGCTTTGAGGAGTATTAATATAAATGTGCACGGCAGCTGCCATCGCCCACAGCAGACCAAGGACGTGCCCAGATGTGCCGGGATCTCACGCACAACCTGCAACACAGCCCGGGACGATCATCTAAGCCAGACTGCCTCACTGATGTTGCCTGCCTGATTTTTCCTCCCTCCTTCCGGCACCTTTTCCAACTTCAACGGTTAACAGTCCACTGCAAAATTTTAAGTGATTTATTGTTTTGTTTTTTTCAGGGTAATTTTTTTTTTTATTATTACCGTAGTTGTTTCATTGTCTTTGGTGTTGTGTGTGTTCTTGTATTTTGTGTCTGTAGTGGTTGTGTAATGTCTCGTCTTTGAAATCACCGGAAATACATTAAGTGTAGCGTGTATTGAAATTTCCCTTCCATAAAAATTCCCTGACATTTTTTGGGGGGTATTTTCTGTATTCTTGCAGTATTTTGTGTGGAGTGACTGTGTAACGTTTAAGCTACAGTATTGCCGGATATACAAAAAAATTATGCTTGTATTAACTTCGAATTGGAATCTTTAAAACTACCAGAAAACACAAAAAGAATATATAACACGATAAGAACGCTGTTTTAACTTGTGTTTTCAGACACATTTCTATAAGATGATAGACAAGATGAGTTGGAAAGAAAAACATTGCAAGGAATGTCATTAATATATATATATATATATATATATATATATATATATATATATATATATATATATATATATATATATATATATAAACACACACACACACACAGACACAGACACACACACACACACACACACACACACACACACACGGCCCGGTAGCTCAGTGGTTAGAGCGCTGGCTTCACAAGCCAGAGGACCGGGGTTCGATTCCCCGGCCGGGTGGAGATGTTTGGGTGTGTCTCCTTCACGTGTAGCCCTGTTCACCTAGCAGTGAGTTGGTACGGGATGTAAATCGAGGAGTTGTGACCTTGTTGTCCCGGTGTGTGGTGTGTGCCTGGTCTCAGACCTATCCCAAGATCGGAAATAATGAGCTCTGAGCTCGTTCCGTAGGGTAACGTCTGGCTGTCTCGTCATAGACTGCAGCAGATCAAACAGTGAATTACACACACACACACACACACAAATATATATATATATATATATATATATATATATATATATATATATATATATATATATATATATATATATATATATATACTACAATCATAAAACTCAAGTAGGACCAATATCACGTTTTCTCTTTACATTTTCACAAAAATTATGCCAAAAGAAAAAAAAAACTATTACAAGGAAAACCTAGCCAAATGCCCGTCCATAGGTCGACTTCAGCATTTCTCAACTCCTCTCTTCTCCGCTCCTCCGCTCCTCTTCTCTCTCTCTCTCCTCCTCTCCTCTCCTCTCCTTCCTCTCCTCTCGCCTCCGTTCCTACTCTTTCTATTTATGTCCTCTTCTTTCCTCTCCCCCCTTCCTCTCCTCTCCCTCTTAATGGGCTCAAAATCTCTCCTCTTTGCCTGCAGTCATTCGGCGCACCTCCCATGGATTTCCTATCACAGGTTAGAGAAAAAGATGACATGAGCGAATTCCACGGATATCATAAAAAGGAAATATTACTGATCCATTGAGAACATAGCAGTGCCCCCTGTCCCTAGATTCCGGCCGCCCACCACGGCTATAACTCAAGCCTTAAAAATTGTAAGCAAAATATACAGAGGAGCGAGTCAATTCTACATCCTCACAAAGTAATGTAGTAGTGCTTCTAAAAAATGCAGGAAGGAATAACACTAAGTCACTGTACAGTAAATCATGAGCATTGACTACTTGTACAGCAATTTATCTAATATTTCTTTTTTTTTACTTTTTTTTTCCTCGCAGCGCAACCCATCCAGCAGCGCCCATCCGTCAGGCCTTTGAACACACGCATCAAGATACACACACAGCGCAACATTAGGAGTCACGCTTCACGGTTTCCCTTTCACTCCGGGACCCTTAGACGCCACCACACCACCGCCCACGCTCAGCCATGCCCTCAGCGCTATTCACGCCCGTACGCCTTCTTGCTCTCGACTCACACGAATTTTTCAATAATACTCCTAAACTTCCTGTGCTTTTTGGTGTTATCTATAGGCACTTCCATATCACTAACACCACGTCGACAACATTGCTTCTCCTTCTGTCATTAAACACAAACCATTGCTGTCTCAAAACACACATCTTCGCACATGCATCCTGATTCCCTCCTTCAATTTATTTTCATACTATCCTTAGTATTTACATTATTTTATCATTTTTTGTAATTCAAGTTACACAGAACAGTGAATTCCGGAAGGTGTGTGTGTGTGTGTGTGTGTGTGTGTGTGTGTGTGTGTGTGTGTGTGTGTGTGTGTGTGTGTGTGTAATTCACCTCGGTTGCCCGCTGGTCACCCAGCCAGTCTTCCCCATTACGGAGCGAGCTCAGAGCTCATAGACCGATCTTCGGGTAAGACTGATACCACAACCCACTCCACACACTGGAAAAGCGAGGCCACAACCCTTCGATTTACATCCCGTACCTATTTACTGCTAGGTGAACAGGGTCCACACATTAAGAGGCTTGCCCATTTGCCTCGCCGCACCGGGACTCGAACCCGGCCCTCTCAATTGTGAGTCGAGCGTGCTAACCACTACACTACGCGGTGTGTGTGTGTGTGTGTGTGTGTGTGTGTGTGTGTGTGTGTGTGTGTGTGTGTGTGTGATTCACTGTTTGTTTGATCTGCTGCAGTCTCTGACGAGACAGCAAGACGTTACCCTACGGAACGAGCTCAGAGCTCATTATTTCCGATCTTCGGATAGGCCATAGACCAGGCACACACCACACACCGGGACAACAAGGTCACAACTCCTCGATTTACATCCCGTACCTACTCACTGCTAGGTGAACAGGGGCTACACGTGAAAGGAGACACACCCAAATATCTCCACCCGGCCGGGAATCGAACCCCGGTCCTCTGGCTTGTGAAGCCAGTGTGTGTGTGTGTGTCTGTGTGTGTATGTGTGTGTGTGTGTGTGTGTGTGTGTAATTCACCTCGGTCGTCTGCTGGTCACCCAGCCAGTCTTCCCCATTACGGAGCGAGCTCAGAGCTCATAGACCGATCTTCGGGTAGGACTGAGCCACAACACACTCCACACACCAGGAAAGCGAGGCCACAACCCTTCGAGTTACATCCCGTACCTATTTACTGCTAGGTGAACAGGGGCCACACATTAAGAGGCTTGTCCATTTGCCTCGCCGCGCCTGGACTCGAACCCGGGCCTCTCGATTGTGAGTCGAGCGTGCTAACCACTGCACTACGCGGTGTGTGTGTGTGTGTGTGTGTGTGTGTGTGTGTGTGTGTGTGTGTGTGTCTGTTTGTTTGTCTGTTTGTGTACCTAGGCTGGTCACCGAATCTCTCCTGGTATTGTTTATTTGATTTCTGCTTGTGTGTTGTTCCATCTCTGTCTTCTGCAGGTGTCATTACTTAGTACGTCAGTATTGCTTACTGTGTTTGTTTCTGTCTGTCTGTCTGTCTGTTTGTCTGTCTGTGGCTCGATGCATGTAGTAGAAGTGTTTGTTTCTTCTATTTTTGTCTGTTAGTCTCCCTCTGTCTTTATTTCTAAGTGTACGAGTATTAAATTTTGTCTCCATATATCTCAATGTCTCTCTCTCTCTCTCTCTCTCTCTCTCTCTCTCTCTCTCTCTCTCTCTCTCTCTCTCTCTCTCTCTCTCTCTCTCTGTCTCTCTGTCAATGTGTGTGTGTGTGTGTGTGTGTGTGTGTGTGTGTGTGTGTGTGTGTGTGTGTGTGTGTGTGTGTGTGTGTGTGTGTGTGTGTGTGTGTGTGTGTGATGTGCTTTTGCGTGAGTGTGTGTGTGTGTGTGTGTGTGTGTGTGTGTGTGTGTGTGTGTGTGTGTGTGTGTGTGTGTGTGTGTGCGTGTGTGTGTTTGTGCGTGTGTATGTGTCCAAATCTCGAGGGCTTCTCGTCAGTTTATTGAGTTCAGTTGGTTTCAAGGACGCTCCAGAGGGTGATATTCAAATGTTGGACCCTGTAAGAGAGAGAGAGAGAGAGAGAGAGAGAGAGAGAGAGAGAGAGAGATAAATAAGAGAATTATATATACTGGAAATAAATAAGAGTAGAAAATACCGTAAAAATATATTTCCCTCATTCATCCCTCCCTTTCCCTCAACTTTCTTTCCCCTCTCTTACTCTTCCCTCGACTCAAACGCCTTTTCCTCCAATCACTCATTTCCCTCTTTTCTCTCTTAATATATCTCTTTTAATTTATCCATATATCACAATCCTTTTCCGTCCATCCAATTCCTTCCTTTCCTCCATCCCTCCCTTCACGAATTTTCTCTTCTCTCGCTCCAGGAACTTTCGCATCCTCCATAATTTCATTTTGCAAAGATACTCTTAAAATAAGGGGCACGTTTACCCTTTCTTTCGATTCTTACTTCTTTTAGTTTCCTTTCCTCTCCCTTTTCTGATTTTTTCGTGACATTACTTCCAACTGTTCTTTTCTTTCCCTATTTTCTTTTTTTCAGTTTCCTCACATCTCCTCTCTTCTCTTTTGTTTTTCTCTTTCGTGTTTCATTTTTTTCATGCTCCTCTTCAACTGTTTTTTTCCTTTTCTAAGTTCTATTCTGCTTTCCTTTCTTGTTTTCCTTTTCTCCTTCTCGTGTTCATTCCTTCTCGTCTCCTATCTTTTTTACATTTTTTCCTCTTAACACTACATTTCAGGCACAAGTATTTTCTTTGTAATTCCTCCTTTCTCTCTCTCTCTCTCTCTCTCTCTCTCTCTCTCTCTCTCTCTCTCTCTCTCT
>NC_059272.1:7609549-7619549 GCF_017591435.1 Portunus trituberculatus | reverse complement strand
CCAGCACACCATCACTACTAATGCTACACACTCATACTATGAGTGATCACATTCACCATAACACCGCAACTCCTATCACTTTCGTCACGTTTTCAACACCGTAAGGCGCTCCTGCCCTACAACAAAGAAACATTAGCCACGCCCCCACCACACCTTGTTATGGCAGAGGAGTGTTACAGATGGCAGGTGCTATACGTGGCAGCTGTTACCACTCACCTCACAGTAATCAAATGTTAAGCTGGTCAACTTTTCCTATAAACTGGCTTTTTTTTTTCTTTTCTTATCGCCATCGTTATTTTATTTTTTTTTTTTTTTAGTGTGTGTGTGTACGGAGGATAATGTTTTGCGTGTGTTTTATTAGTTTATATTTTCATACACTCGTTCGGTTATATATCTTCTAAGGATCGTGACAAGAAGAAAAGAAGAAGAAGAAGAAGAAGGAGAGATGTAACAGCACCAGTAGCAACAACAACAGGAGGAATAACAATAACAATAATCATAACACGAAGATCGAACCTTAGAGCGACTAGATGAATATTTTACAAAACCATTTACTCCCTTGTCTTATATCATGAGTGGTTAGGTCCGTCAGTTCCGTGTTTCCCTCGCAAGTCAACACTCACCACTGAATGGGTAGTAAGGTTGCTGCACGTTACTTTGAAAGACACACACGCACACACACGCACACATTCATATATCATCATCCCCTCTGGTGTCAACGAGGTATAATAAAGAAAATAGGGCACTTCCTCAATCGTGAAGGACACAGGAAGTAGAACGTGACTTTGGCGCTTTTTCTTTTTCTTCAGTTTTATCCTTTACTTTGTGGTATTCTTATAAAATACAGTTTCAATTCTAAGTTTTGCGATTCGAAAGAAACACACCGAAGTCCACCTACCTTGGCTTTCCTCTGCTACCTGACCCACACCAGTTCCACCCAGACGCCAACCACCCACCTACACCCGACCTTTCCTCCCTCCCTCCTTCCCTCCCACTCTTACCCTGATATTTGTGTTCTAAAATTACTTCTGGTGTAATATCCAGTTGACACCTGACATCCCTGCCCCTCGACAACACCTGACACCCCACACCTGACCCGCCTACGTGAGAGGTGCCTACGAGAGCAGACTCCGTAATCCAGTTTAGAAGAAGTAAGAGAGAGAGAGAGAGAGAGAGAGAGAGAGAGAGAGAGAGAGGAAGGAAAAAGTATGTGATGTGTGTTTTGCCAAGGAAGGACGCCCACACTAACTTTCAGTCCCAGACACAACAATGAACGAGTGATGATGGATGCAAATCATGAAAATATAAGTGAGACTGCATAAGACAGACATAGATAAAAACATAAGTGTGTAAAAATAATGAGCTAAATCACATAGGAAAATCAATATGAAGACAGGAATGAAGGAGAGATTATCAAAAATTGTAAAGTAAATGTCATGATTACAAAAAAAAAAACTAAAATTATAAAAATCAAGACATCACTATTCGTAAAAACCACGAAAGGAATGGTCATACTGAAATTAAAACAAATAAGACGGGGAGAGAGAGAGAGAGAGAGAGAGAGAGAGAGAGAGAGAGAGAGAGAGAGAGAGAGAGAGAGAGAGAGAGAGGGAGCGTATGCTATGGGCAGGGCATTTCAGAAAATTAAAAGAATACGATAAAAACGCCGCTTGATGAAATGAGTAAAAATAAAAGCAAAAATGAAACACAAAAACCAGAATTATAAAAGGAAAAATCATGAGAAAAAAAAAAAGAAAAAGTTAAATTCTGGGAAAGGGGAAACACACATTACGCAGACACTGGTGGGGAAAAATAAAACTTAGCAAGGAAAAAATTGCAGATAACACGTAAAACAGAGAAAGTCAAATTTCACACGCTGACTACAGATACCGCGCTAAGCAAAAAATAATGATAAAGAAAGAAGTATGAAATAAAACCATTAAGACGATACGAAATGAAGTTGGAAGAAAGTTAAACAGACTAATCGGATATCAAACAACAAAAACCCACCGTAATGAAATACTGTGTGAAAAAAATAATAAAATACCAACCACGATAAAGAAAAAAAAAGTACACATTTTGCGGTAACGAAAAAAAAATTACAAAAAAACAGAAACGAGATTACAAATAGTATGTGTAACAAAGAACTTACCGAGAAACAGAAAGAAAAGAAGATTAAACCTGTGAAAAAATAGAATTACGAAAACGATACAAAAAACTTCTCAACATAAAAGAAAGGGAGGAGGAGGAAGAGGAGGAGGAGGTGGGCGGGTACGTTACGCAGAAACACGATAAAGAAAGGAAAAAAAATTGATTACAGGAAAAGAAAGAAAAGGGTAAATATGTTCCAGGAGGAGAAATACAAAGGAATAAAGGAATACAAAGCAGAGCCAAACAGTACCAGACCTTTTGGTCTTTTCAAGGCTGCTTGGTAACTACTTCTAACTACCTAAAGGAAAGGAGAAGGCTCCTCTCCATCTACCGCTTCTTCCAACTTTCACTGATATGAAAATTAGTTGGGTAAGAAAAAAGTACCACGCAGCATGGAAAAATTGGCGAGGAATTTTCACAGGAAAGGATGAAAGGAAATTCTAGTATCCACCAAGCGGTGAGTTCTATGTCTTTCTAAAAAAAAATATCAATATATAAGTTTTGTAGGAGTTATAATCATGTGTGTTCATTCGGACGAGGTTAAAATTCAAACATTTGTCTATCTTGTTTTTGAATGATCTAATAGAATTGATGTTTACGGTTTCTGAATGAAGTTTGTTCAGATATTTACTATTATGCGATTAAAGAAAAATGCTTGACCTTGAAGGATTTGTAACGTTTGTGTGTAATCTTGAATCGGTAATTTCTTGTTGGGTTAGAATGATCAATGATAAAATACATATCAGGGTCAAGTTTGCTACTTCCTTTAAAGATTTGGAAAACTTTAATTAGGTCTCTTTTTATCTTGTGCTTCATTAGGCAATTTTTTTCTATTATTATTATTATTATTCTTACAGTCGTTTCTCATAAGGATTATTTCTCGATCTTGAAATTTTTTATTTCAGTCTTTCTTTTTTTTTTTTTGTAATTCGGTATCCAGATCTGCACACAGTATTCCAGATGAGGACGCACCACTGAGTTATGTAAGGCAAGCATAACTATTTTTTTATTTAAATTCAAGGATTCTTCCATTGAACCCTTTTTTTTTTTTTTTTTTTTTTTACATTACAAGGGCACTGGCCAAGGGAAAACAAAGTGTTGGAAAAAAAAAATCCCGCTGGTTGCCAGGCCCTGTTAAGAGGAAAGTAGGAGAAAGAGAAAAAACAAAAAAATCTAAAAGGAGGGTCCAGTTAACGTAAGAGGTGTCTTGACACTCCTCTTTTGAAAGAGTTTAAGTCATAGGCAGGTGGAAATACAGACACAGGTAGAGAGTTCCAGAGTTTACCAGTGTAGGGAATGAAGGAGTGAAGATACTGGTTAACTCTTGCATTAGGAAGATGGACAGAATAGGGATGAGAAGAAGTAGAGAGTCTTGTGCAGCGAGGCCGCAGGAGGGGGAAGGCATGCAGTTAGCAAGTTCAGAAGAGCAGACAGCATGAAAACAGCGGTAGAAGACAGATAAAGATGCAACATTGCGGCGGTGACTTAAAGAATCAAGACAGTCAGTTAGAGGAGAAGAGTTGATAAGACGAAAAGCTTTAGATTCCACCTTGTTTAGTAAAGCTGTGTGTGGATCCCCCAGACATGAGAGCCATACTCCATACACGGGCGGATAAGGCCCTGTACAGAGCAAGCAGCTGGGAGGGAGAGAAAATGGACGAAGACGCCACAGGACACCTAACTTCTTGGAAGCTGATTTAGCAAGAGTAGAGATGTGAAATTTCCAGTTTAGATTTTTAGTGAAGGATAGACCGAGTGTGTTTAATGTAGAGGAGAGGGAAGTTGAGTGTTATTGAAGAAGAGAGGATAGTTGTCTGGAAGGTTATGTCGAGTAGATAGTTGTAGAAATTGAGTTTTTGAGGCATTGAACAAAACCAGGTTTTCTCTGCCCCAATCAGAAACAAGTGAAAGATCAGAAGTTAGGCGTCCTATAGCATCTCGCCTTGAGTCATTTAATTGTTGTTGGGTTGGGCGTCTGTTGAACGCTGTTGAATAATGCAAGGTGGTATCATCAGCATAGGAGTGGATAGGGCATTGAGTCAGATTTAGGAGATCATTGATGAATAATAGAAAGAGAGTGGGTGATAGGACAGAACCCTGTGGAACACCACTGTTGATAGTTTTAGGGAAGAACAGTGACCGTCTACTACAGCAGCAATAGAACGATCGGAAAGGAAACTGGAGATGAAGGTACAGAGAGAAGGATAGAATCCGTAGGAGGGTAGTTTAGAAATTAAAGATTTGTGCCAGACTCTATCGAAGGCTTTCGATATGTCAAGGCCGACAGCAAAGGTTTCACCGAAGTCCCTAAAAGAGGATGACCAAGATTCAGTTAGGAAAGTAAGAAGATCACCAGTAGATCTGCCTTTACGGAAACCATACTGGCAATCAGAGAGAAGGTTGTGAGCTGATAGATGCCTCATTATCTTCCTATTAAGGATAGACTCAAAGGCTTTAGAAAGGCAGGAAATCAAAGCTATAGGGCGGTAGTTAGAAGGATTGGAGTGGTCACCTTTTTTAGGGACAGGTTGAATGTGAGCAAACTTCCAGCAAGAAGGATAAATAGAAGTAGAGAGACACAGATGAAAGAGTTTGACCAGGCAGTGAGCGAGTTCGGAAGCACAGTTTTTGAGAACAACAGGAGGGACTCCATCCGGACCGTAAGCCTTCCGAGAATCAAGGCCAGAGAGGGCCAGGAAAACGTCTTTATAAAGAATTTTAATTTTAGGGATGAAGTAGTCAGAGGGTGGAGGAGTAGGAGGAATATGCCCAGAATCATCCAAAGTTGAGTTGGTAGCAAAGGTTTGAGCGAAGAGTTCAGCTTTAGAAAAGAAGAGACAGCTGTAGAGCCATCTGGATGAAGTAAAGGAGGGAAAGACGAAGAAGTAAAGTTGTTAGAGATATTATTGGCTAGATGCCAGAAATCTCGAGAGGAGTTAGAATTGGAAAGACTTTGACATTTTCTATTGATGAAAGAGTTTTTAGTAAGTTGGAGAATAGATTTGGCATGATTACGGGCAGAAATATATAGGGCATGAGTTTCAGCAGTTGGATGGCTACAGAACCGTTTGTGAGCCGCCTCTCTATCATTGACAGCACGAGAACAAGCAGAGTTAAACCAAGGCTTTTTAGCCTACTAATTTATTTGCCATCTTACCTGTTTACGTACAGTGTTTTTGACACCACAACACCAAGATCTTTTCCTTTTTGTCAGTGCTTCACAGAAGAACATTGTTCATTACATATATCGCTTGAACATTGATTTTATTTATTTTGTTTGTTAAGGTTATCCAGCAGTCCCTGCCATTCTGACGTTGTTATTTTTGGATCATCTACAAGATTGCAATTGGTTTCTTCATCAATATCATAAATGTATATCATAAAAAGTACTAGAGCCTTGA
The DNA here is from genome assembly GCF_017591435.1 of Portunus trituberculatus. Lineage (NCBI taxonomy): Eukaryota > Metazoa > Arthropoda > Malacostraca > Decapoda > Portunidae > Portunus > Portunus trituberculatus. The sequence continues at coordinate 7,613,997 of NC_059272.1, read as the reverse complement.
GGACGCCGTTGTTTTCGTTATGCCACTCTAACTATTACCGATGATCACAACACGCCATTTCCTAGCCATTTCAGATTATTTCCGGTTATATTATTGAGTTTTCACTTTAATGATGAGTCTCCTATGTGGAAGAGTATCGAAAGCTTTCTGGAAATCAAGATAAATAATATCGACTAATTTCATCTCGTCACACGAGTTAAATACTTCATAGAAGAAGAAGAAAAAGAAGAAGAAGAAGAAGAAGAAGAAGAAGAAGAAGAAGACGAAGAAGAAGAAGAAGAAGAAGAAGAAGAAGAAGAAGAAGAAGAAGAAGAAGAAGAAGAAGAAGAAGAAGAAGAAGAAGAAGAAGAAGAAGAAGAAGAAGAAGAAGAAGAGAAGAAAAGAAGAAGAAGAAGAAGAAGAAGAAGAAGAAGAAGAAGAAGAAGAAGAAGAAGAAGAAGAAGAAGAAGAAGAAGAAGAAGAAGAAGAAGAAGAAGAAGAAGAAGAAGAAGAAGAAGAAGAAGAAGAAGAAGAAGAAGAAGAAGAAGAAGAAGAAGAAGAAGAAGAAGAAGAAGAAGAAGAAGAAGAAGAAGAAGAAAGAAGAAGAAGAAGAAGAAGAAGAAGAAGAAGAAGAAGAAGAAGAAGAAGAAGAAGAAGAAGAAGAAGAAGAAGAAGAAGAAGAAGAAGAAGAAGAAGAAGAAGAAGAAGAAGAAGAAGAAGAAGAAGAAGAAGAAGAAGAAGAAGAAGAAGAAGAAGAAGAAGAAGAAGAAGAAGAAGAAGAAGAAGAAGAAGAAGAAGAAGAAGAAGAAGAAGAAGAAGAAGAAGAAGAAGAAGAAGAAGAAGAAGAAGAAGAAGAAGAAGAAGAAGAAGAAGAAGAAGAAGAAGAAGAAGAAGAAGAAGAAGAAGAAGAAGAAGAAGAAGAAGAAGAAGAAGAAGAAGAAGAAGAAGAAGAAGAAAAAGAAGAAACCAATAGAACATGGACAGCAACAACAACAACAACAATTACACAAAAGAACACACGCCGGAAAACAAGAAGAAAACAGAAACAAACGAACCACAAGGAAGAAAAACAGGAGAGCCACAAGAACGACTACTACTATTAAAGGAACACGCAGAGAAGTAGGCAGCAGCAGCAGCAGCAGCAGCAGCAGCAGCAGCAAGCAGCAGTAGGAGGAGGAAGAGGAGGGGAAAGAAAAGAATGACCAGAAGGAGGAAGAAGGCGTTGCGGGGAATAGAGGACAGAGGATAACATTGCCAGGCCTCTTTACGTAGCGAGGAGCGACTACCCTGCATCTCACACCACGGGGGTAAGGAATGCCTTGTTCGTGAAGCTAAATTGTCGGGGATTCCAACCCTAATCCTGAAGAGAGAGAGGTTGAGCGCTGGGCAGAGGAATACTAGGAACGGAAAGTGGACAAAGGGTGGATATGAAGAGGAGCACGTGGAAGAGGAAAAGAAGGAAGATAAGGTGCTAGTAGAGGATAGGGAAGAGAGAGACGTGAGACAGAAGTGTGTCAGGTGGGAAGGACAATGGGTGGGAGGGAGGAGGAAGAAACACACGGTGGAATATAAATAAAGTGGAGGAAACGGGTAATAAATGTTACGTGATAAGAGAAGAAGAGAAGGAAAGTAAAAAGAAAAGTTGAAAGTAAGGTCATTGAGAAAAACAATTAATAAAAAGAAAATGTTATTAGAGAGTGCAAGAAATACCAAAACAGGCATTGAGTAAGAAAACATACGAACAGGGGAGAACATTAAAAGTGGATCAATCTCATAGAATTTTTTAAGAAGTGAAAATTAAGCTGGAAAATGTATAAAACTTCAGACAAACAAAATAGAACACTATATGAAGAGAAAAACAACGTCACGGGAAGATAAAAAAAAAAAGAAGAAAAGACACTGGAAATAGATAAAGGAAAAATAAAAGAAATGCACCACAAACACCACCACCACCACCACCACCACCACTACTACCACCATCACCAGTACCACAAAGGGACGAACAAAACAGAAAAAGAAAACGTGAGAGAGAGAGAGAGAGAGAGAGAGAGAGAGAGAGAGAGAGAGAGAGAGAGAGAGAGAGAGAGAGAGAGAGAGAGAGAGAGAGAGAGAGAGAGAGAGAGAGAGAGAGAGAGAAATTCAGGAACCTTTGTTGGACAAAAGGAGGAGGAGGAGGAGGAGGAGGAGGAGGAGGAGGTATCAATGTCTACGTGAACACCTAGCAAGGTACATGATGGAGATAAGAAGGCCTAATTATCTTTACGTTTCCCGTGTGGCAGGTTGTGTGTGTGTGTGTGTGTGTGTGTGTGTGTGTGTGTGTGTGTGTGTGTGTGTGTGTGTGTTTGCCAGAGGGAAGGAAGACTCAAAGACTGATACACACAAAAAAAAAAACAGGCAAACAAAAACACAAGAGACAGAAACATAGAGAGACGACAAAAGATACAAATATAGAAACTGAATAATAAAAACATAACGCAAACAAACCCAAACACAATAACGTACCAAGACAAACAAATACAGAAATGAGAACAGAATGAGCCTAGGGCAGGAGGGAAGCCCGGCCTGACGCCCCTACGAGACCGCAGTGATGAGATTAAACAATATCCCGGTGCGGAAAGAGAATCACAGGTGGGCGGAAAGTGGTGCAGCCTCGTCCATCACTGGCAGGGCGTGCCGGGCTGAGGGAAAGGGAAGAGAGCAGAGTGATGGAGTGATGAGTCGAAGGTAAAATGAAATAAGGATGAGTGGATGAACAAGACAAAGAATAGATTATAATAGATAGTGAGCGGAAAAGGGAAGAACAGGATGGATTAGCAGGTTAGTTTAGATAAAGGTAGATTATGTTGGTTTGTGTTAATTCAGTTTATAATAGTGTGTGTGTGTGTGTGTGTGTGTGTGTGTGTGTGTGTGTGTGTGTGTGTGTGTGTGTGTGTGTGTGTGTGTGTGTGTGTGTGTGTAGAAGGAAAGGATAATCCGCTTGGGAAGAAGGAAATAAGGTACCTAATAGGAAGTCACAAAAGAGACGCGGCAAGATGATTAAGATAAGATAGGGAAGATACATTAGACTAGGGAACACACTTATGTAAAGCTTGTGGGTCAGCTCTCTCACCCGCTGACCCGCATCGTCCTCCAAATCCCTAATGTAAGACGTAAAAGATGCTATTGTTTGCGTTATTTATGTCTTTCATTTTATTATTTTTGTGTTTCTATGTTTACTTCTGTTAATTAATTTATTCATTTATTTATTTGTCTTACTTTATTTACTTTTTTTTTCGTACGCGTTGCTGCCATTGACTTTTCATACATCGTACTGCAGCACGTACAAGATATTATGCTTGATTTTTACGTGTCTATTATGTACTTTATCATTTTCTACTGCATATCTTACTTATATATGACATGTCTAGTGGTTACCTGTGTACTTTTCTATTACCCATCAATTATTTCTTTATGTAACAGAGGGTGATTACTTGACAAGTGGGCTCTGACAAACAACAGTGATGATAACTACAATTTTCAGAGACACCGGATCATTACGAGACAACAGAATAGATGAAGGTTCGTGGCATTTCAATACTTCACTGAGTTTAGATGCTATGATACTGTAATTCCACCACGAGCTTAAGGTCGACAGAACTTAACCCATTCACTAATAATGACAATTTTCGAACTTCATGAAGGCATCAATTGTTTGCAAGAATGGATTAAATCGAGATACAATTGTAATGGATAAGTGACAAGAAATTATTTCAATCCCTTCGTTACAAAAAATAAATAAACAAACAAACCATCATTCTAAAGTCAAAGTAATCCTCAAGTGATATTCAAAAATAAACTAAACTTCCGATTCCGCTTCATAAGAAGACCGATTCTTTATTCTCGCGTATTGACATATACGAGAGCTGATGTTCCAGCGGCAAAATCTGTAGATGTTTCCGTTTTTCTTTTCCTTCAACCTACGCCTCTGAAACTAAATTGGCTTCTTTTCGGGAGTTTTCTCACTTTTTTTAGGAATTTCCTGATAAATATATTTTTTAGGAGCGCATGTTAAGCAGGATTTTTTCTTCCATTTCTCATACCTTAATCCTAAGTCCTCAACAAATGGAGAAAGAAAAGGAGGTATTCGAGACACGCCTCACTCCACTGCCTCCCCACCCTTACAGGCTGGCCAGAAAATCGGTATCTAGGGAAAGCTAGAGAAGGCAAAGGGACAAACTACACGTTACTCTCCGTTTTTTATCCAAGAGAACAAGATTCTTCTCCACCACAGACTCGAGAACACAGAAGTGAGGCGCTCAGAGGATACAAATCTTGTTTCCATACTCTTCTTATTTTTTTTCATCGAACAGAACAGGATCTATCTATCTATCTATCTATCTATCTATCTATCTATCTATCTATCTATCTATCTATCTATCTATCTATCTATCTATATATCTATATATATATATATATATATATATATATAT
>NC_059272.1:7602049-7607049 GCF_017591435.1 Portunus trituberculatus | reverse complement strand
GCAAGCACCCACGCAAACACACACACAAACACACACACACACACACACACACACACACACACACACACACACACACACCTTATCTCCTGCTCCCCGACACTCTCTTATCAGCAAGCAATTACTTCCACAATCCTCAAGGCTTACTGCTACCTCCTCTTGGTGGTTCTCTTCTTCTTCTTCTTCTTCTTTCTCCTCCTCCTCCTCCTCCTCCTCCCTCTCCTTTCGGATCCTTTTCCTTTCTTATCTGTCAATTCTTTCCTAACTTTCAATAAGCTAATTGCTCTCCTCGTTTCTATCCCTTCTCTGATAAGCATCGTTTCACTTTATTTATCCTGTCCTAAATGTCTTTCTTTTTTTCTAAACATGTATATTGTTGTTATTTCTCATTGTATGAACTATTTATTTTTTTCAGATATGCAGTTATTCTCTTCTCTCTCTCTCTCTCTCTCTCTCTCTCTCTCTCTCTCTCTCTCTCTCTCTCTCTCTCTCTCTCTCTCTCTCTCTCTCTCTCTCTCTCTCTCTCTCTCTCTCTCTCTCTCTCTCTCTCTCTCTCTCTCTCTCTCTGATATACATAATTTCATTCTTATTCACGTGAATTATTCCTTAACCTCTGTTATTAACTACGACATTAATGTTCCATCCAAGAGCCCACTTGCTTTCGTTCTCTAATAAATCACTAATATGGTTATACCTTCCATCAAATCTCTCTCGCCAGTGTATTTGTCCACGTGTTCTCGAGGTGGTTAACGGCACTGATCGATGCCTACATACTATCAACGTTTTTCATCACCAGTCCTTGTAATTTCACAGCATGACGGATACTTACACTCTTCAGCGCTTCAAACTTTCATAAGGACTATATTTAGAAGCCACAAAGATACGTGGTGTTCTTATGGGTGTCTTTTTTAGTCACGCTGCAGAAGTTTTCTGACGTTATTATTTAACTTTTGATGATACAAGATCCTATGGTTAAAAGACCTCTAGAATCATGAAAAAATAATGAAAGCTACAATAACTTCCACTATAACATGAAGATGTAGAGGACGAAATATTTGAAAACAGACAGAGTAAAGTTGGCTTACACACAGAGGCGATTGGTCACATTTTCATGAACATTTTTCCCTTTGAGGAAGCAGAATCAATGTTAGCTTGTCACTACAACCATGAAAACATTCCTGAATAACTTACATTACAACCAATAAAAAGTAGCAAAATTAGATTAAAGCGACGTAACATTTGAAAACACGGTCGTAAGAGGCAAAGTGCAGTGCTTACCCAACATACACGAGCGATCAATACGCAATATGATTAATTCCAACGCTCCTGTGGTTCACGTATTATTCATTTCCTTGTTTATGCGGAGCGGGACCACAGTAAATGGAACCCAGCGATACATTGGGGCGCGGTCCTGAACTATACAATCAACTGTTTACCTGTGTACATATATATCTTTCCCATTCTAATATCCGACTCGCTATGAATTATTAACCCGCAGGACTATGTACACTCTTATCTGCCCACAAAACAGAAATTCGAGTAGTGCTTTCTAAAGTTATTATTATTTTTTTTACTCTACTATTTTACTTTATTTTTTCTACTTTATTTTAAAATTTCACTTTTTGGTTTGCTTTATTCTACTTACTAACCTTACATTATTTCTTCATTTTCCACTAATCTACATTTTTTTACTTTATTTCTTTACTTCCTAATTCTCTTTCTTTAATTTACTTCACATTACCTCACCTTACCCATCACTTTACTTTTTTTTTTATTTTGCTTTGCATTACTTTACTCAGCCTCCTCATCTCGCTCTCCTTTACTTTACTTCCTTACTTTACTGTACTTGACTCCTTTACTTTATTGTTCTTCTTTTACGTTACTTCCTTTTGATTATTTTCACACTTTATCTCAAAACTTATCTAAACTATGCCCCATTTTACGTTTAGGTGTGTGTGTGTGTGTGTGTGTGTGTGTGTGTGTGTGTGTGTGTGTGTGTGTGTGTGTGTGTGTGTGTGTGTGTGTGTGTGTGTGTGTGTGTGTGTGTGTGTGTGTGTGTGTGTGTGTGTGTGTTTTGATTCAGTTACCCATCCACCTTTCCATCTTCTGTCTTATTACATTATTTTAGCAATCCCAACACGCGGTCCAATTTCCCTGGTTAATCATTCATTCCTTCTCTGCCTTGTACTGTAATTCTCTCCATTCTCTCCTCCTCTTCCCTTCCCTGAATCACCCTCATCTCCTCTTTCCTTGTCTCTATCTCGTCTTCCTTCCATCTCCTCTTCTTTCTCAATTCCTCCAACTGCTCTCCCTTCTTTTCTTTTATTAATTTTGTTTGGCTTTATATTCTTCATCTCTCTTTTGTCCGTTTTTGTCTTATTTCTTCATTTTTCAGTTTCTCGTTCTGTTCTCTTTTCCCTAATTTATTCTGACTTGCTTTATAATCTCTCACCACCCTTCTTGTGATCCTTCACCTACTATCTCCCTTCATCTTCTCTATCTTCCTTCCCTTCTCTTCCTCCTCCTCCTCCTCCTCCTCCTCCTTCTCCTTCTCCAAGAGCCAATTAACGCGGACGGCATTACATGGGACAATTTCCTTCCTGTAGTGTAACAGTTAATTCAACGCTTCTCCCTCCGTACCACTCGCCCTCCCCCTCTTTCCTTCCTTCCTTCTCTCATGCCCTTCCTTCTGGCCTCACTGGTATGTTGCACGTATTGCCAATAATCTAGAGTGTGTGTGTGTGTGTGTGTGTGTGTGTGTGTGTGTGTGTGTGTGTGTGTGTGTGTGTGTGTGTGTGTGTGTGTGTGTGTGTGTGTGTGTGTGATTTAGTATTTATTTAATTAGTAAGCACACACTGGGAGATTATTATTCTGTTGGATATTCCTGTTTTTTATATTTGTACTAACAATGGTGGTGGTAATAGTAGTATTAGTATTAGTAAAAGTAGTAGTAGTAGTAGTAGTAGTAGTAGTAGTAGTAGTAGTAGTAGTAGTAGTAGTAGTAGTAGTAGTAGTAGTAGTTTTAGTTGTCATAGTAGTGACCAGTAGTAATAGTAATAACAGTGGCAGTTTCAGCATTATTACAATTATTCATTTAATACGTGTACATATGTTAAAAAAAAAAAAAAATATATAATTTGATGCATGTCTATACTTTTCCTTATTTTTCTAACTCTAATATCTCTCAAGTGAAGGAAAAGAGAACAAATACGCGTTGCTGATATGAAAAGAGCTAACTAAAACGCCCATTTGTGTGGCAGATAATAGCTAAGATTGTTTGCTTGTTGATGATAATAGCGGACAATTAACACACTAAAACACAAATTATCAAAACACACGAACGTACACACACACACACACACACACACACACACACACACACACACACACACACACACACACACACACACACACACACATACGAACAGGCACACGCACGCACGCATCAGGAAAAAACACTCATTCCTCATGCATCACACTACACTCACAATTAACAGTCATTACCGAACACACCGATAGAATAGCCTTTACATAATCACCATACCTCACATACAAACCCTCACCATACACTGCAGACGCACCCCCACTCACTATGCATTCCAGACACGCCCTCTCCTTCCTCATTCATCCTTCCATTCCCACCCAAATTTCCTGCTCTCTAATGTTCACAGTCTCATACTTCCACACTTATATACTTCAGTATTCTCTCTCGTTCCCCTCAGTTCACTTCAGCACCCTTCACTACCATCCACATCTCTTGCTCTCCACCGCTAATCCACCAGGCCATTAATCCATTACCGTGACTCTTCCCTCCTCAAACCACATCCCTTACCCAACTTACTAATCCCCATGCCATTTAATCCATTAGGCTCTGTGCTGTAACTTCTCGTCCAACTGTGCTATCTAACAGCTGCTCTTTCCCACAGCAAAAATGAGTACAAAGGAAAAACAAACAGATGACATAGTGGTAATGTATGTTTGTAATACGTTGAGTTATGTCAAGTGTTACTGTTTTGTTGCTTATCCATCTATTATAATTCTCTCTCTCTCTCTCTCTCTCTCTCTCTCTCTCTCTCTCTCTCTCTCTCTCTCTCTCTCTCTCTCGCTCATAACACAGTCCGTTTTCACCCACACACAGGAAAACAAACAAACAGTCAAAGAAGAACTTATGAATAGAAATACAACACAAACATATGAATACGGACACAGGACATGCCGACACTCACCTACACACACCAACACACACACACACACACACACACACACACACACACACACACACACACACACACACACACACAAACAAACAGATACACACACACACAAACATTGACATAGACACACAAACATTGACATAGACACACACACACACACACACTGGTAGCTCAGTGGTTAGAGCGCTGGCTTCACAAGCCAGAGGACCGGGGTTCGATTCCCCGGCCAGGTGGAGATATTTGGGTGTGTCTCCTTTCACGTGTAGCCCCTGTTCACCTAGCAGTGAGTAAGTACGGGATGTAAATCGAGAAGTTGTGACCTTGTTGTCCCGGTGTGTGGTGTGTGCTTGGTCTCAGGCCTATCCGAAGATCAGAAATAATGAGCTCTGAGCTCGTTCCGTAGGGTAACGTCTGGCTGTCTCGTCAGAGACTGCAGCAGATCAAACAGTGAATCACACACGCCGGGTTAGAGCGCTGGCTTCACAAGCCAGAGGACCGGGGTTCGATTCCCCGGCCGGGTGGAGATATTTGGGTGTGTCTCCTTTCACGTGTAGCCCCTGTTCACCTAGCAGTGAATAGGTACGGGATGTAAATCGAGGAGTTGTGACCTTGTTGTCCCGGTGTGTGGTGTGTACCTGGTCTCAGGCCTATCCGAAGATCGGAAATAATGAGCTTTGAGCTCGTTCTGTGGGGTAACGTCTGGCTGTCTCGTCAGACTGCAGCAGATCAACAGTGAAACACACACACACACACACACACACACACACAGACACAGACACAGAAACACAC
>NC_059272.1:7592049-7594549 GCF_017591435.1 Portunus trituberculatus | reverse complement strand
ACCCCCATGGCTGAGGGTGCGGCAAGCAGGCCCCTTACACCCCCAAAAAAGGGCTGCAGGTCAGTGCCGAGACGCTACAAGGGTTAATACGAGACTGACCTACACGAGGCTGGTAAATTATTGCTCAGGGGCTAATGCTGGTGGTGGTGGTGGTGGTGGTGGTGGATGCAAGGAAATAAAGTAAAAAGAAGGAAGACGTTAGGAGGAGGAGGAAGAAGAGGAGGAGGAGGAGGAGGAGGAGGAGGAGGAGGAGGAGGAGGAGGAGGAGGAGGAGGAGGAAGATGGAGAGAAAGGAGGGAGAGCTAAAATATGAAACAGGAGGTAATGATAGTAACGAGAACAACAGCAATAACAGCAGCAACAACAACAGCAACAACACCACCACCACCAACAACAACAACAACAAGATCAAGAAGGAAAAAGAACATGATCATGAACTTCCTAAAGAATGATATATGAAAAAGGAAAAAGATGAGGAAGAGAAAGTAACAAGACGCTGTGCAACATTGAAGAGAGAGAGAGAGAGAGAGAGAGAGAGAGAGAGAGAGAGAGAGAGAGAGAGAGAGAGAGAGAGAGAGAGAGAGAGAGAGAGAGAGAGAGAGAGAGAGAGAGAGAGAGAGAGAGAGAGAGAGAGAGAGAGAGAGAGAGAGAGAGAGAGAGAGAGAGAGAGAGAGAGAGAGAGAGAGAGAGAGAGAGAGAGAGAGAGAGAGAGAGAGAGAGAGAGAAAAGACAGACAGAGAGACATACGGGAGACAAACAGACAAACAAACGAACACACAGACACACATATAGAGAGACAGACAAACAGACAGACAAAAATAACAGAAGCAAAACACTAAAGTAAGAAAAAAGACACAAATATACACAAACGGAGAGACAGGAGATAAAGATGCGCTTTAAACCACGCCACAAGTAAGGCAACCCAATAATAGCAAAGACACAAGTAACACAACGCGAATTTTCTTCAGTTCACCCTATAAAACCATTTTCCCGGTCATAATTCTACGTATCTAGTGTTCCGCGTTTGAGTACCCACCTTCATGAGACAACGAACATACAGACAAGCAAATGAAAGGAGTGATGGGTAAGACTGACAAACAAACATAGAAAGAGAAAAGAAGCAAACTGAAGTGATGTGACTGATCCAGTATTAAGACACAAAATAAATCTTACACACTTAGATAATTCGCTATCCAGCAGAAAAAGCGACCTAGATGGAAGGATAGCAGGTGACGCAGCAACAGGTGTCCTTTCGAAATTAAATCTTAGTTCAACGCATCCTTGTCCACGATATCACTATCCTACAGAAGGACTCTCTCTGACTCTTTCTGATTCTCTCTCTCTCTCTCTCTCTCTCTCTCTCTCTCTCTCTCTCTCTCTCTCTCTCTCTCTCTCTCTCTCTCTCTCTCTCTCTCTCTCTCTCTCTCTCTCTCTCTCTCTCTCTCTCTCTCTCTCTCTCTCTCTCTCTCTCTCTCTCTCTCTCTCTCTCTCTCTCTCTCTCTCTCTCTCTCTCTCTCTCTCTCTCTCTCTCATCAATTTTCGTTTCCTCATTGTCCTAAGCACCTCATCTCCCGTTTCTATGTCCATCCTTTTCCTGTATCTCTAACTTCTCTTCTCCTCCAATGCAGTCACACAGATAGCCACGTTAGAACCACAAGGACTATTGCTGTTTGTATTTCCTATTGTATTCTTTTGCATTCCACTTCTGCCTTCTACTTGCACATATAGCTTACACTTCACAACACGGTTTCCTTTTCTTTTTACCTCTTTCTTCTAAACTCAGCAAAACCAATATCCCTTTCAACATTCCCCCATCTCACTCTTCATCAGTTTCTTCCTATTCCAATTAATTCCTGCAAATCTCATAGACCGATCTTCGGGTAGGACTGAGACCACATCAACACACAACACACACCGGGAAAGCGAGGCCACAACCCCTCGAGTTACATCCCGTACCTATTTACTGCTAGGTGAACAGGGGCCACACATTAAGAGGCTTGCCCATTTTGCCTCGCCGCTTACCGGGACTCGAACCCGGCCCTCTCGATTGTAAGTTGAGCGTGCTAACCACTACACTACGCGGTGTGTGTGTGTGCGTGTGTTTGTTTGTCAACTCATTCTTTTCCCTTTCCTTTATAGTGCCGCAGTGGCAGTCGATCTCAGATGAAAGAAGTACCGGTGACAAGGCCGCAGGTGGTGGTGGTGGTGGTGGTGGTGGTGAAGAAGAAGAACAAGAACAAGAACAAGAACAAGAACAAGAACAAGAACAAGAAGAACAAGAACAAGAAAAAGAACAAGAACAAGAACAAGAAAAACAAGAAGGAAAAAAGAAAAAGAAGAACAAGAACAACAAGAAGAAGAACAACAAGAACAAGAACAAGAACAAGAACAAGAACAAGAAGAACAAGAAGAACAAGAAGAAGAAGAAGAAGAAGAAGAAGAAGAAGAAGAAGAAGAAGAAGAAGAAGAAGAAGAAGAAGAAGAAGAAGAAGAAGAAGAA
>NC_059272.1:7574549-7587049 GCF_017591435.1 Portunus trituberculatus | reverse complement strand
AAAAGAAGAAGAAGAAGAAGAAGAAGAAGAAAAAAAAGTAGAGGAAGAAGAAAAAGGTGTGAAAAAGAAAAAGAAAGAAAAGCCAAAAAAAAAAGAAAAAGAAAAGGAAAGAAGAAAAAAGGAAGAAAATAATTACCAAAGCAAGAAAAAATCAAGATAAGAGAGAAAAACAAATGACTAACAACAAGAACAAGAATGATAGCGATAATCAGAAGCAGAATGGAAAAAATGGTGGAAAATGTCGGAGGAAATGACAGAATACCGAGACTATGAAAAGGAATCAGCAAGAAAGGAGAAAACGAGCAAGATCAAGTGACAGACGGTGATAAGAATCTTTAAACTGAGTTGCATCGTGAGCAGGTAAGAGGCGCTCTCAAGGGATGCAAGGAAAGGTGAGGCAAAGCGTGGAGACGTGGTGGTGGTGGTGGTGGTGGTGGTGGTATTTGTAGTTGTTCATGTTACTGGTTTTTTTTATGCTGATATAATGCTGTTGTCACTATTGTTGTTGGCTTATTGTTCTTATAAATAGGAATAGGCAGCAGCAGCAGCAGCAGTAGCAGTAGCAGCAGCAGTAGTAGCAGTAGTAGTAGTTGTGGTAGTTGTTGTTGCGTTGTTGTTGTTGTTGTTGCAGCAGCAGCAGCAACAGCAGCAGCAGCAGCAGCAGCAGCAGCAGCAGCAGCAGCAGCAGCAGCAGCAGTTGTTGTTGCAGCAGCAGCAGCAGCAGCAGCAGCAGCAGCAGCAGCAGCAGCAGCAGCAGCAGCAGCAGCAGCAGCAGTGGTTGCAGCAGCAGCAGCAGCAGCAGCAGCAGCAGCAGCAGCAGCAGCAGCAGCAGCAGCAGCAGTGCAGTGCAGCAGTAGCAGCAGCAGTGGCAGCAGCAGTTGCAGCAGCAGCAGTTGTTGCAGCAGCAGCAGCAGCAGCAGCAGCAGCAGTTGCAGCAGCAGCAGCAGCAGCAGCAGTTGCAGTTGTTGTGGTTGCAGTTGTTGCAGCAGCAGCAGTTGTTGTTGTTGTTGTTGCAGTGCAGTTGTTGCAGTTGTAGCCAGCAGCAGTTGTTGCAGCCAGTAGTTGTTGCAGCAGTAGTAGCAGCAGCAGTGCAGTAGCAGCAGCAGCAGTGCAGCAGCAGTAGCAGTAGTTGCAGTAGCAGTAGTAGTGCAGCAGCAGTGCAGCAGTAGTTGTGCAGCAGTAGTAGTAGTAGTAGTAGTAGTAGTAGTTGTAGTAGTACTAGTAGTAGTAGTTGTGGTAGTAGTAGTAGTTGTAGTAGTCGTAGTAGTTGTAGTAGTAGTAGTAGTAGTAATAATAGTAGTAATAGTGGAAGTGGTAGTGATAGTGGTAGTAACAGTAGTAACAGCAGCAGCAACGTAGTAATATAAAAAAAATATATAAAAACTAATAACAAAGACAACAAGAACAATGACGACGACAACAACAAAAGCAATATACCACAACCAACAGGGAGGCAAAATACTACTAACTTTCCCAACAACTAATATAGGTGAGTCGTGAGCGGACAGGTGAGTGTAGGCAAGGGGCGGAAGGTGGGGGCGACGGAGGAACACTAGCCCACCTTTTCATGGAAGACGTGGCCGATTACTGAGGCAGAAGAGCATTGAGGGTGGCGGAAGGTGTCACAGAAAACACCTGATGAGGAGGGTGCAGTGCGGGAGGAGAGAGGAAGTGCGCAAGGGACTGAGGAAAGAAAGGAAAAGAGAGGATGTAGTGAAAAAGCAATGACTGACGGGGCAGGGAAAGGAGAGGAAGAAGCAAAAAAAGCTTGGAAAAGACAGGAATAAAAAGGAGAAGGACTTTAAAGAAAATTTAAAAAAGAAAGGAGAGAAAAAAGGGATGCAATTGATCTATCTATTCATCTTTGTATCTATCAAATCCAAATCAATGGAAAAGTATCACTATATACCAAAGCATCTCCAAAAAAATTGAAAGGAGAAAAGGGAAAAAACACCACATATAGTTAAGAAACAGTCTTTTCGAAAAGTATATGCCGTGGTACAGTGGAACCATGCGCGCTTTGGGGTCCGAGGGGTCTCCAAGCGCACAGGTTCGAATCCTGTCCACGGTCAGAGTGTAGGTTGGGCTTCCTCACTCAGGGCAATGGTTTCCTAGCGGGTGGGCTTTGAGATAGGAGGTACCCCAAAAAGTATCCCCTTTAGCCCATAAATTCCCGTGAAAAGCCCACATGGTATAAAAAAGAAACAATGTATTATTTTCCAAAAGTATCAAAATACATTTACAAAACGCACACACACACACACACACACACACACACACACACACACACACACATACACACACCAGAAAAAAAAAGATATGCACACACTCACACACATGTGACCCAATAAGAAAAATAAGAAAAAAGAACCTAAATATCAACAACTAAAAGAGAAAGAGAGAGAGAGAGAGAGAGAGAGAGAGAGAGAGAGAGAGAGAGAGAGAGAGAGAGAGAGAGAGCGAGTCTCTAAGATATTTTGAAGACACCCTTACGACGAGTCCTTGAACCGTAAGATCGTAGGTAGAGACTCTTATGACACGCTCCACCACGCCCCTCGAAGCCAGTTACCGGAGCAGCTCGTCTCTCAGCTAACTGGGAAACAATCGAGTGTCACCTGAACATCTGCAGAGGAGATGACAAGAGACGGGTGTCTGCTAACTAGCGCGGAGGATGACAACGACGACGAAGATAGAGGAGGATGAATGAAATTGGATAAGCGTGTGGAGTGCGTCTAGAATTGGACGGAAGAGCGCGAGCGAAAGAGAGATAAGAGCGAGGTTGAAAAGAAAGGAAGAGAAGGGAGAAAAATGTGAATGAATAAAATTGAATAAAAGCATGCTGAATCACGAAACAATGAGAGAGAGAGAGAGAGAGAGAGAGAGAGAGAGAGAGAGAGAGAGAGATAGACAAACAGACAGACAGACAGACAGACAAACAGATTGACAGACAGACAGAGAGACAGACAGACAGATAGATAGATAGATAGATAGATAGATAGATAGACAGACAGACAGACAGGCAGACAAACAGACAGACAGACTGACTGACAGACAGAATTACTGACAAAGAGACAGACGGACAGGCAGACAGACAGACAGATAGACAGACAGAAAAACAGAGACAGACAGACACAGACAGACAGACCTCCAGACAGACAAACAGAAAAACAGAAAGATAAACAGACAGACAGACAGACAGACAGACAGACAGACAGACAGACAGACAGACAGACAGACAAAGAAAAAGGAAAATTAGAGGAGAGGCAAGGAGAGGGATTGACCAGTGAGTCAAGTTGATCCACGAAGGAGCAAGAGGCATCGTAAATCAATAAGAGGTCTTCTTTACATTGTTGTTCCGCAAGTCAAGGCAAGGAGAAAGAGGAGAAAGAGGAGGAGGAGGAGGATATAGTTATTGGTGTAAGAATGCTATCTCTCTCTCTCTCTCTCTCTCTCTCTCTCTCTCTCTCTCTCTCTCTCTCTCTCTCTCTCTCTCTCTCTCTCTCTCTCTCTCTCTCTTCTTTTTTTTTTTTTATTTTATTTTTTTTTATTTTATTCTTCTTCTTCTTCTTCTTCTTTATCTTCTTCTTTCTTTTATTCTTTCTTAGATTTACTGATTTTCACAGCCACTCATTTTGTAAATAGAATACGAAAATATTATTACCGGTTGTGCATGTTGATATGAACAACAACAACAACAGCAACAACAACAACAACAACAACAACAACAACAACAACAACAACAACAACAACAACAACAACAACAACAACAACAACAACAACAACAAGAGGGAAAAGAAAGACAAAAAAGAACTAGAGAAAGGAAGCAAAAAGAAAAGAAAGACAGAAAGAAAGAGAAGCAAAACATATGTAAAAATAGAACAAGAAGAGAGACAAGTGAGACAAGGACAAAAAAAAATGAAATTACCAAACACAAGAAGATAATTGATAAGATAAAAAAATAATAAGCACGGAAAAAAAAAAAAAGTTCTCAGAATCAGGCACATGTGAAGAAGAAGAGATGAAAGGGGAGATGAAAGGAGGTAAAAGGAATGGTGAGGAAATATAAATGGACGTCAAGAACTGAGAAAACAGCAACTTTTTTCCGCTTCAACAAACAGAGAAGGCAAGCGAACAGAGCGAGAGGAGGAGGAGGAGAGGAGGAGGAGGAGGAGGAGGAGGAGGAGGAGGAGGAGGAGAAAGAGGAGGAAGAGAAAGAGAAGGAGGAGGAGGAGGAGGAGAGAAGAGAAGAAGAAGAAGAAGAAGAAGAAGAAGAAGAAGAAGAAGAAGAAGAAGAAGAAGAAGAAGAAGAAGAAGAAGAAGAAGAAGAAGAAGAAGAAGAAGAAGAAGAAGAAGAAGAAGAAGAAGAAGAAGAAGAAGAAGAAGAAGAAGAAGAAGAAAGAGAAGGAGAAGAGAAGAAGAAGAAGAAGAAGAAGAAGAAGAAGAAGAAGAAGAAGAAGAAGAAGAAGAAGAAGAAGAAGAAGAAGAAGAAGAAGAAGAAGAAGAAGAAGAAGAAGAAGAAGAAGAAGAAGAAGAAGAAGAAGAAGAAGAAGAAGAAGAAGAAGAAGAAGAAGAAGAAGAAGAAGAAGAAGAAGAAGAAGAAGAAGAAGAAGAAGAAGAAGAAGAAGAAGAAGAAGAAGAAGAAGAAGAAGAAGAAGAAGAAGAAGAAGAAGAAGAAAGCAATGGGGAAAAATAGAAAGAACTGGATAGAGAGAGAGAGAGAGAGAGAGAGAGAGAGAGAGAGAGAGAGAGAGAGAGAGAGAGAGAGAGAGAGAGAGAGAGAGAGTGTGAGAGAGAGAGAATGAATTAAAGGAATGTTAAAAAAAAAAACGTGAAATCAACAAGAGTAAGAAGACATCAAATGGACGTCTCCTGAGGAAACGAACTCTTATTAAAAAAAACTAAATAATTATAAATAAAAAAAAATCACAATTGCTATAAAAAAAACGTAGAAAACATTAAAAAAAGTCCATAACATCCCAGCTTTTATGTACCTCTATGAAAAAAATATATATACTTTCTTTCTTTAGGGGTAGAAAATAGAAAGAACCACAAAAAGAAAAGAAAGAAAAAAGTTGGAATACCGGAGATAACAAAGGAATACCACCACCCACCACAAACTCACAAAAAAACTTCCCTTCGACAAACACCTTCCATTACCCTTCGTTAGTAGCGCCATTCCATCGTTTCTTTGAGAGAGAGAGAGAGAGAGAGAGAGAGAGAGAGAGAGAGAGAGAGAGAGAGAGAGAGAGAGAGAGAGAGAGAGAGAGAGAGAGAGAGAGAGAGAGAGAGAGAGAGAGAGAGAGAGAGAGAGAGAGAGAGAGAGAGAGAGAGAGAGAGAGAGAGAGAGAGAGAGAGAGAGAGAGAGAGAGAGAGAGAGAGAGAGAGAGAGAGAGAGAGAGAGAGAGAGAGAGAGAGAGAGAGAGAGAGAGAGAGAGAGAGAGAGAGAGAGAGAGAGAGAGAGAGAGAGAGAGAGAGAGAGAGAGAGAGAGAGAGAGAGAGAGAGAGAGAGAGAGAGAGAGAGAGAGAGAGAGAGAGAGAGAGAGAGAGAGAGAGAGAGAGAGAGAGAGAGAGAGAGAGAGAGAGAGAGAGAGAGAGTATGCACGGGTAACGATGGGGTGAGGCAGGTGAGCATGACAGCAGCGACCACTAATTACAGTTGATTATCATGGCATGTTATTATTGCTCTGATTAAGACCAGGTAAGCAGAGGAGAGGTGAGAAGACGAGAGGAAGGAGGAAGAGGAGTCGACTACCAGGTGAGACAGAGAGAGAGAGAAAAGAGAGAGAAGGAGAGAGAGGAGAGGTGAGAATGAGAGAGAGCAAGAGAGAGAAAGAGAGAGAAAGAGAGAGAGAGAGAAGAGAGAGAGAGAGAGAGAGAGAGAGAGAGAGAGAGAGAGAGAGAGAGAGAGAGAGAGAGAGAGAGAGAGAGAGAGAGAGAGAGAGAGAGAGAGAGAGAGAGAGAGAGAGAGAGAGAGAGAGAGAGAGAGAGAGAGAGAGAGAGAGAGAGAGAGAGAGAGAGAGAGAGAGAGAGAGAGAGAGAGAGAGAGAGAGAGAGAGAGAGAGAGAGAGAGAGAGAGAGAGAGAGAGAGAGAGAGAGAGAGAGAGAGAGAGAGAGAGAGAGAGAGAGAGAGAGAGAGAGAGAGAGAGAGAGAGAGAGAGAGAGAGAGAGAGAGAGAGAGAGAGAGAGAGAGAGAGAGAGAGAGAGAGAGAGAGAGAGAGAGAGAGAGAGAGAGAGAGAGAGAGAGAGAGAGAGAGAGAGAGAGAGAGAGAGAGAGAGAGAGAGAGAGAGAGAGAGAGAGAGAGAGAGAGAGAGAGAGAGAGAGAGAGAGAGAGTGGGGTGCTCGCTGGCAAGTGACATTCGCGCCGGAGAAGACACAAGCAATGGTTGTCTCGGTCCCCAGCCGCCATGGCAGCAATGGCAGGAAAGTTGTCTTTGGCGTTGCTGCCTCCCACCCAAGATGACGTCAAGATACTTGGAGTGGAGGTGGATCGAGGGCTGAGGTTTGACAGGCATGTCAAAACCATTGCCAAGAAAGCCTCTCACAGGATCTCCGCCTCAGAAGGATCGCCAGTTTCCTCGACAGGAAGGGGAGACTGCTGCTGTACAAGGCACAGGTGCGGCCCCACCTTGAATACGCAGCTCTCCTGGATGTCCTGTGCCGCCACACACAGAAGGAGACTGGACAGCATCCAACGCCGCGCCATACGGCTAGTAGATGCTGCACTACCACCTCACCCAGAGCCTGAGCGTCCCCTTGATTCACTGGAACACCGCAGAGACGTGGCGGCGATCGTAGTGTTCCATAAGGCACAGGTGCAAAGAGTGCCACATCTGGCAGGGCTGCGTCATCCTCTAAGAGTCACCGCACGGAGCACGAGAACGGTGCTCAATGGTGGTGACGCCGTAGAGGTGCCGCGATCCCACGGGTGTCAGCATCAACGCACCTTCGCAGGACGCGTCTCCAGGATGTGGAACTTGTTCACGGCCGCGGTGCCTCACGTCCAGGAGATGAACACACAGTGTCAAACTGATGGCACATAAGTGGAGACAGACACTGCCAACTCCTCTGACACTCTTTGTGACGTGACACTCAGTGTAGTGCAGTGCGTGAATAGTGCTAGTGAAGTGAAACGAATAGTGCTCCATTTACATGCTGACCATCTTGTATATTATCTATTTTTAAGTCTTGTAAATATTGTAGAGAAATAGATTGTAGTACCCTTTAGAATAGGTAGCACACGACAGTGCGCCTTTGGGTACATGTTCCTTTGTATTAAGTTTTGTTTAAATAAAAAAAAAAAAAGAGAGAGAGAGAGAGAGAGAGAGAGAGAGAGAGAGAGAGAGAGAGAGAGAGAGAGAGAGAGAGAGAGAGAGAGAGAGAGAGAGAGAGAGAGAGAGAGAGAGAGAGAGAGAGAGAGAGAGAGAGAGAGAGAGAGAGAGAGAGAGAGAGAGAGAGAGAGAGAGAGGCACTAGTAGTCTGCCACAAGACTCAAGTGCAGAGAGTCTCCCACCTCAACCCTCTGAGGCTACAGCCACACACAGCACAGGTGCACCAGAGATGCGGCACGCAGTGACGAGTTAGTGCAGGTGCCTCGATCTCGGTCAAGCCAACACCAGCGCACCTACACAGCCAGGACCTCAAGGCTGTGGAACATTTTCGTGGCAGCCACTCCCCAAGTGAGGAGCATGACTACTCAGCAAGTGAAAGTGGCAGCCCACAAGTGGCGAGGCAGGCACCCGTCGCGGCTGGTGTTGCAGTAGTATTTATTGTAAAGAAATTATTTTGTATTGGAGTGTATTTTATTTATTTATTTATTTTTCATGTATAATGTCTTAATGTACAGTATACTAATGTGTTATTCTCAAAAATAATACTACCATAGGCTTTTAAGCCTCGTTCTTTGTATATGCATTTGTTTAAATAGAGAGAGAGAGAGAGAGAGAGAGAGAGAGAGAGAGAGAGAGAGAGACGCTGGGGACAGGAAGTAGCGTCAATCAACATACAGGTACCGTGTGAAAATCTCTTTCTTCACACCTGTCTCCTCCTCTTCCTTCGCCTCCAGGCCGCTAATCCATCCATCATAGGTCCTGCCGCTGATTGCACACACACACACACACACACACACACACACACACACACCCGTGCACGGTGAGGCAAATGGGCAAGCCTCTTAATGTGTAGCCCTTGTTCACCTAGCAGTAAATAGGTACGGGATGTAACTCGAGGGGTTGTGGCATCGCTTTCCCGGTGTGTGGAGTGTGTTGTGGTCTCAGTCCTACCCGAAGATCGGTCTATGAGCTCTGAGCTCGCTCTGTAATGGGAAAGACTGGCTGGGTGACCAGCAGACGACCATGGTGGTGAATCACACACACACACACACATAGACTAATTCAATTTTAAAACATTCTGGAAAACAAAAGTAATACACATTTTCTCTAGTCACCGCAAGAAGATATTCCTTAATCGCCTTATCACCCCCTTCTCTTTGCAACGCTTCAGTGCACAGTAATTTTCTCTTATCAAATATATAATTACCACCTAACCACCTCGATGTGCGTGTCCCCAAACTGCCTCAGACTAAAGGAACAAGGACACAACGCCTCTCACAAAAAGGTCGATGTTCCTATAATAACATGAGGTCTTACGTAACACGCGTCCTACTGTTATATTTATATTGACAATAAGCAAACACAATATTACAAAAACAGTTTGGTAACTATCGTACACGAGACATCTAATCCGCTCAGGAAAATAAAAAGAACTTGAGAAATTAAGCAAAACATACATCAAGTATACAAAATGCATCTAAATAAGAGATCAATATAAAACGGAACGAAAAGCAATGGGTGCGACTGGTAATCATACGCAGGAATCAAAATGTCATAAACACAAGCAAGGAACCCAACGAAGACTGACATGCTTGAATTATCATGTATAAAACGGTTGCCTTTTGATCCAACGTTTCTTTGTGTACATATGAACGCGAGCACTTACGTAACATGGCATTTCTGGTGTGACGGGTGTGTCAGAAGCAGGAGGTGGCGTGCTCCTGTAGAAGTACAGGTCGTGGGGTAGAGACAGGTAAGAAATGTGAGTATTATAATATACATATAGACAGATGTGAATTCTCAGATGCGTGGAAATATTATCATAAATAAAAATAAAGAATTGAGGTTACAGGTAAAGACAATGTATGTGGCGTAAAACGAGTTTTACTGACTCATAAGAGGTAAAAGGAAAACCTATTTTGAGTAGCAGATATTTTATGTCGTACTAAGAAAGAGAAAGAGATCAAGAAAAGAGAAGAGAAGTGGGAGAAGAAATATGCAAGGTGATAAGGAACTGTGGGAAGGGGTCTCGGAAAGAATGTGGATGTGTTTTTGATGTCAATAGCACGGAAAAAGAAAGTGAAGTTAAGAAGTACATATCCTGATCATATCATCTTTAAACATTATATCGTGCTACTTAACCACTGCTTACCTCACCAGTAAAACTTATTCAGCAAAAAAGTCTGTTTTATTTGTAGTAGATCAAATAAAATAAACTTTGAACGAAGAACATTTGATCTGATACTAGTTTCTTTTTTTCATAATTCTCGCAATTCAGTCACTCCATAACAAAACTCACCATCTCTGGCTGTGGTGACCAAGATGTTGAAAAACAACGACCACCCTCAACACAGAGTTGTGTTCGCTACAGCCTGCAACGTGAAGCCTTTTGCAACACTTCTGGGGTATTTCCAGCGTGTCCTGAAGCGGCAGTAATCTTGTGCACTCCTTCTCACCAGCCTCGCTACCTCCGCTT
Organism: Portunus trituberculatus; assembly: GCF_017591435.1. Lineage (NCBI taxonomy): Eukaryota > Metazoa > Arthropoda > Malacostraca > Decapoda > Portunidae > Portunus > Portunus trituberculatus. The sequence continues at coordinate 7,577,244 of NC_059272.1, read as the reverse complement.
CAACACTCACGCACTAACACTACACCCACACACTCCACACCACTGCTCACAAGTATAAGGCATTGCTAGCGGTTTTCCTCTATCAAACTCCGAAAAATAAGACATCGGTCTCACACTGGAGCTTTAACGTCCACCAGATCATATATTGGTCTTAGTGGAAAGGATACGTAGATTCAGCAACTATCAATTATCATTTTGAAGATAATCGTGACACATTAAGTATCATTATTTCAATATTATATTACAAACCGATACTCCCAATCTGCCATACCCCTCTACTTATCCTTTCCTCCCTTCCTTTTTCTCTTCCTCTCTCTCCCCCGCGTTTCTCCCACCACTTTCCCGCCACCCATCCAGCCACCTTGGTACGTACTTCCACACATCGTAAACTTTCAATCCAGCACACACCACAAGATATACAAAAACAATGTGCGTATGGCAGGTTTTCCACTCTGAGTAATATATTCTTTTTACGTGAGAAAATATATAACAATATGTACTACATCCCTCATCAGGGACTGAATAGACGAGCCTGTATACAGAGAGATAAAGGATGAGTCTTGACACAAAGAGAATAAGAGGATGAATCGAGAAGTGAGTGTGTGAAAATATGTGAGAGGACTCGTTTGAACAAAAATGGGAAAAAAAAAATTGCCAGCTGAAGGAAAAATATCACGACTTACGATGTAAAAAAAAAAAGTGAACAAAAATTGAGATTAAAGAGAGAAGCTAAGTGCAATGCAAACATATTGGGATACCTCCATTAAAGGAGAAGAGAGAGAGAGAGAGAGAGAGAGAGAGAGTGTGTGTGTGTGTGTATATGTGTAATTCACCTCGGTCTTCTGCTGGTCACCCAGCCACTCTTCCCCATTACGGAGCGAGCTCAGAGCTCATAGACCGATCTTCGGGTAGGACTGAGACCACAACACACTCCACACACGGGAAAGCGAGGCCACAGCCCCTTGAGTTACATCCCGTACCTATTTACTGCTAGGTGAAAAGGGCCACACATTAAGAGGCTTGCCCATTTGCCTCGCCGCCCCGGGACTCGAACCCGGCCCTCTCGATTGTGAGTCGAGCGTGCTAACCACTACACTACGCGGTGTGTATGTGTGTGTGTGTGTGTGTGTGTGTGTGTGTGTGTGTGTGTGTGTGTGTGTGTGTGTGTGTGTGTGTGTGTGTGTGTGTGTGTGTGTGTGTGTGCAGAAAATGAAGGAATACTGGAGCATCACTTGGAAAAATGTATTTATTGGATACAGTAAGGGGATAGATACTCAGACTGGGTAAGGTGAAGAGGTGGTGTGTTGCTGAGGATTCATTAGGGCACTCAGTACTCCTCACAGCTTAGAGTGAATCAAACAGATTGACTGACTTGTTCTAATCTCCTTTCCTGGTTTTTTCCCCTCTCCACCACTTCCGCATCTGATGCTTCAGTAGCCGGAAGCTAGAGAAAAGAGAGAGAGAGAGAGAGAGAGAGAGAGAGAGAGAGAGAGAGAGAGAGAGAGAGAGAGAGAGAGAGAGAGAGAGAGAGAGAGAGAGAGAGAGAGAGAGAGAGAGAGAGAGAGAGTCATATCAAATCATCTGAAAAAACATATATCGACCTATAAATTTTTCTGTCTCTTTACGTTTTCCTTTTCAGAGCGGAGCCGAGCGGACATAATTTCTTATTTACTCATACCTATAAATCCTTCAGCCTAAGCCTGCATAAAAAATCATGCCTACCTACAACTGCAAACAAAACAGCTGAATAATGGAAGGTGTGGACAGAATATTAGACAAAGAGAATAGGGAATATAGATCAATGAACAAACGGAAGGTAGAAAACAGTGATGCATGAAATGGAATTAAAAGGAGATAAAGGCAATAAGAGGATGAGGAATTGGGGAGATGAAAGGTGGAGAAGATATAGAGGGAAGAAAAAAGGGAGAAGAGGGGAAGAAGCTTGAATTATAATAAAGGAAAGGAGAGTTAATAAGGTAAGGAGATAAGGTATTATGTTATTACCTTCACGAATTACAAAGTGTCGTAAATGTGTCTCATGGTAGTTCCTGATTCCTGTCTCTGCCACGAATGTTCAATATGATGTACATGCTGGACCAGTCAATGACAGCATTAACTCTTCACTGCGGTGGTTTTTCTTTGTTAGAATTCACAGCTGTGTCAAACTCGTTTGCATGTACACAGAAGTAAGAAAAGAATAAATGTTGTCCTTTCAAAGTAACGTTGATGTCCAAGATGCTGCTATATAAAAAAAAAAAGTTGGAAAAAGTGTTTTGTTGAAATATTATTTGGCTTCGATGTACACAGAAAAGAGAATAACTTTGTTCTTTCAAAGGTAATATATATATATATATATATATATATATATATATATATATATATATATATATATATATATATATATATATATATATATATATATATATATATATATATATATATATATATATATATATATATATATATATATATATATATATATATATATATATATATATATATATATATATATATATATATATATATATATATATATATATATATATATATATATATATACCGAACGAACTATGGTATATAAAAAAAATATGTTGATAACATATGGTGTTTTCTTAGACCATTTGTTTAACTCTGCATGTTAACAAAGAAATTGAGACTTATATTGTCTTTTGAAGGCTTAAGGATCTCCAGTACA
>NC_059272.1:7559549-7569549 GCF_017591435.1 Portunus trituberculatus | reverse complement strand
TAGGAAAGTAATATAATGATAATAAACATTTAGTACTTACTCATTTACTTAATGTTGGGAGATGTTTTGTATTTCATGACCGTGCAAAGATGCGTGATATTCACTCTTCATGCTCGAATGTCTTAAAACATTTATGGTTTTTATTAGGATTGTTTTCACTATGATACGTGATGCTCGCTCTGAGATGCCCTACCCTTTAAACATTTTGGGCTTTCATTGGAACTTTTCATAGATCACCGGAATGGCTTGTGGAGATAAAAGAGTGTTTTCCTTTTCCTATTGATGATACAGAATCTTCCTTCATCACTTAAATAATGACACACTCTTGAACACTCCAGTAACATTTCCTAAACTCAATGAGAAACAGGGACAAGACGGAGAGATATTTGAGAGTATAGTCGTACTAAGTACAATGAGTGCCCTTGAGGATGGTCTACTAAACCAACACGTACTGCATGAACATCTCACATTCAATCTCATTTTTATGACTTCTTGCCAGCAACATAACACTATCACAAACTCCGTCAGCTATGTAATAATGCAATCTATCTACTTCGCAAACTCTTCTACTTAACCAGCATTTACCAGGTCTTACCCGGATAAAGTTTCATCATGTACTAAAAAACTCTCCCCTCACTAGTTTATTACCTGGGAACTCCATTATAATCACTCCTCTCATTTATTAATCACTGGCGGCGCAAGAAAACACATTTTTTTATTCTTTAACAGCGACCTTTATGCACGGTAGTAATCTGTCCAGCCTTTTACCAGTACAAGTTACGATAAACATACTGCAGCTTCACTTTCTCGCCAGTAAAACTTGTAAAGAAATACTTGCTGCTCAGACTAGCTTGCCTCGTTTTACTCGTCCCCTTTAACCTGGCGAAAATAAACATTAGTACTAGAAGTGTGCAAGTACTTTTTAGAACCGGAGTGTTTCCAGACCGTCACTTCTGGCACCAAAGAGAGCTAAAGACGAGCTAGTTAAAAGTGATGTATTGAGGCGAGTACGTAAGTTTCAAGCACGATGCTAATACATGACTATATGCCACTTGTTATATTTGATTAGTGAATACTCTTAAACTTTAAAAAAAAAGTCAAGGTGATACGGAAAGGTGTAGGAGTTGCCAAGTAAGTGGTGGCGTGAGTAATGTGCTGCTTTGATGATGCACATAACGAGGAGAACATTAAAAAAGCACACTCAGGAAACATATTCAACACTGAATAATTATTAATGACATGCGTCTTCAGAGAGAATGAAGAAGTTAGTCCATCATCTTAGGAGTGATAACACCTGGAGTGAGAGAAGAAGACAAGAAGAGCCTCTGACTGGAGCACGTCTCTCCTTGACACGAGGAGTGCCTGATGGGACACTTACAGGAGTCAACACTCACCTAAAAGAAGAACGAAGAGCAGCAACATCCTTCGCTGCGTCTCCATGGCGGCGGCGTCCTAGAGGTAAGGAGAGGCCTTGACCTCCTCTCCGCTGCCTCCAGACAACACACACGGGAGGCGGGCCCCACACGCCTCCTGATCTCACACCCTGTCCACTTGGCGAGGTTTGAATTCACGATTAAATTCACAATCAATCAATTTTCTGTCCTCTTATTTCCAGATTGTTCAATTTTTTTCCTTTTTAGCCAATTTCTTATCAAAATGTAACACTGCCACTGCCACCAAGACCCACGAGCCGCAGCGCTTCACTATACCCTCACAGGTCAGCACTACCACTCTCCTCTTGATCACTGTGGCTCAGGGACGTCGCTCCCTCGTCGTTCCCCTTCAGAAGCCGAGGAGGGAGGGAGGGGTCAGCTGAGTCATGGTGGCCTTGACCTTGTTTCTCCCCACCATGATGACCTGGCCTGTCCTCATCACACCCTGGAGGTCATCTTCACGTCGGCTGGCACACACAATCTGCGGCAAAAACAATACAAGAGTTGATTAGCTGAAACAGAAAAAAGGTTGAGTGGTGCGTGATGCTTTTTGTCATACTTTCCGTATTTCATCTTAATTACTGCTTGGCGGCCCCGCCCTGCCGCAGCGGGTAACGAACTCCTGCCGCGGAGAGAATAATGAGCGCCGGATCTTAGCTGACCTCTTTCTGACGGTCACACAGGAAAAAGAAACAGGTAGGGAGAGAGTGACTAAAGAGGAGAGGCAAGGTGCATAGGAATCATCTCTGTTCCCGCACGCTTTGCAATAAAAAAGACTAGAAACTATAAAAATAAAAAATACAATTCCCATCAAAACAAGAGCATAAAAGTTCAGCAGCCATCGCGCGGAGCCGCCCGGTGAAATCCCTTACAATCCAATACCCGTCTCCCTCTCGCCCTCGGTTACTGAGTCCTGTTTCAGTCAAGTTTCTAAGGATTCACCCAAACGCAATTTCAAGTGACCACGACTTTCTTTAAATGAAATCTTAGAAAGATTGTGGAAAACTTACAACAATTTCAACCTATCCCCGCAGCGGGCCACATCCTGCCATGCCACTCCACTTCACTCCACACCACCACACAGCGGCTGGTCGGAGCGGCGCGAGGGCCAATGGGACGGACGAGGCCAGCAACGAGCGAACCCCACACGTCCTATCCCACCCGCGTCTGCAGGCACACTGACTGGGCCACGCTGTCGTTGTCTCCTCAAACACTTCGGCGTGACCTCGCAAGGCTCCCGCAACCTAGTGACTCAAGCCGCTCCTTCCACGCCCATCCCTACACGCCCTCCCTCCCCATTACTTTACCACCGCTCTTCTTCAACCTCCTCTTCCTTCCAATTTGTAATTTCACCTCTCTCATGTGTCCCTCTGGTCATTTATATATTTCTCCATTTTCTGCAGTCTATCTCAGTTCACCTCCACTTGAGCATTACTCCTCTTTTTACATTTTATCCCGCTTACCGCCATAATGACGTCACCTCCATCCATGCTCCCGGCACCCTTCACGCCTTCACCTGCCCCTCACATCACAACACGGTCTCAGATGATTGAAAACGAGTAATGTGGAGAGCATGAATGGAACAAGAGACTTTGTTTTGGATCTTGTTCTTGTGGAGCGCTGATAAGTCTCTCTCTCTCTCTCTCTCTCTCTCTCTCTCTCTCTCTCTCTCTCTCTCTCTCTCTCTCTCTCTCTCTCTCTCTCTCTGTCTCTGTCTCTGTCTCTCTCTCTCTCTCTCTCTCTCTCTCTCTCTCTCTCTCTCTCTCTCTCTCTCTCTCTCTCTCTCTCTCTCTCTCTCTCTCTCTCTCTGTCTCTGTCTCTGTCTCTCTCTCTCTCTCTCTCTCTCTCTCTCTCTCTCTCTCTCTCTCTCTCTCTCTCTCTCTCTCTCTCTCTCTCTCTCTCTCTCTCTCTCTTGTTGTTGCTCGTTTGTATTTCTTTTTCCTGTGTGTTGCGCCGCGTCACTGAATTTCCATTCGTCGTGTTTTCTTGCTGTTTATTCTGTTATTCTTCTTTAACTTAATTTCTCACAGGCCTTTCGTTTAGCTTACTGCCTCATTCTTTCCATAGCCTTTTCCACTGACGTTTTCTCTGCTTTGCTTAGGTTTTGCTTATATTTCGCGACCATTCAATGCGATCACACACACACACACACACACACACACACACACCTGCTCTTCCTTCGTCTATCTTCCTTGCTCCTCCAACTTTTCTTTAAACAGTTATGAAACTTTTCTCACTTCGTCCCGCCGCCAGTGTACCAGAGGGAGCAGCGGACAAGGGAGAGTTTTCACATCTTTCCTTTCTCGCTCTCGGTGAAGTCCGGTAGATTAGGTACAGAGTAAATAATGACTGTAAGCTATACCACATGAGGCTTCCTGTCGCATAATACTTAGCTGGGGGTTTTTTATGGTAATGTTTTTAAAGATCTTCCTCCTCCTCCTCCTTCTTCTCCTCCTCCTCCTCCTCCTCCTCCTCCTGCTCCTCTTACTTGTCTTCTTCTTCTTCTTCCTCTTCTTCTTTCTCCTCCTCCTCCTCCTCCTCCTCCTCCTCCTCCTCTTCCTCCTCCTCTTCTTCCGCCTCCTTATCCTGTTTTCTGCTTGTCTCACGCTTCAATATGGACGCCTCGCTATCTCCTCTTCTCAGGCATATAGTCATTCTTCCATCATCCTCTTGCTTTTCTTTCTCTTCTTTCTTTCTTTTTTTTCCCTCTTACTCCACTTGTTGTTCTTCTTATTTCTCTCCTTTTGTTGCCCTTTCTGTTTTCCTTCATGTTTCTCCTCTTCCCCACTTTTCCTACTTTTTTTCCATTTTTCCTCCTCCTCCTCCTCCTCCTCCTCATTATTATTCTATTTTCTTCCTTCTTCTTATCATTATTTTTATTATTATCATTATTGTATTATTATTATTATTATTATTATTATTATTATTATTATTATTATTATTATTATTATTATTATTGTCATCCTCATTTTTATCATTATTATTATTGTTATTATTATTATTATTATTATTATCATTATTATTATTATTATTATTATTATTACTATTATTATCATTATTATTATTATTATTATTATTATTGTTATTATCATCATTCATATTTCTCTTCATCCTCTTCATCTTTTTTCCTCCTCCTTCTTCTCCTTCTCGTTCTCCTCCTCCTCCACCTCTACCTCCTCCTCCTTCAAGATGAGAGAAGAGGACCGCCTTCCAAAAGTATTGCGCATCCCCCTAAAAAAAAGACGATATTTCTTTCCTCTGGATTTTATTTACATCGCCTTCCCTCAGCTCAGCATCACGTCAATTAATCGCCTCCGAGCAGCGGCCGCAAGTCTCCTGAAGGATCGCTTGAAGATACTATTTTTTTTCTCTCATTTTTATCTTACGGTGGAGAATTTAACGAATATATAAAGTCATATCAGAAAACACATCCTAATGAGTAACGTCATTAGGAGCGAAGAGCAAATAAAGTGCACTGGCGAAAAGACCAAGCAACCACCAGGATTTTTCGTCTCTTTTTCCTCTTTTTTTTAATGCCAACAAATTGAAAAGTAAGTTTATCTTTCTCAGAGCACCATAAAATCAAAGTACGAAATTTCTATAAGCCTCGATGAGAAAGAAGAGGTTAGAAAATATTACAATTCCTAAGCAGTTTTAGGTTTAAAAATGCCTACCAAATGGAAATGCAAGTTTACCTGTTTTCAGAGCATTAAAAAAACAATGCACGAATTTTTTATAAACATCGATGAGAAAGAATGGGATTAGAAAACATAAATATGACAAATCCACCCACTGTGATACTGAAAGAAAGGCAGCTGTCAAATTGAAAAGTGAGTTTACCCTTGAACAACACTAAACATCAATGTACGAATTCCTCATAAGCATCGATAAGGAAAAGGGGATAGAAAAAAATGGATCTCACAATTTCTATCAGACAAACAGACAAGCGGAAAAAAAACACATCCTCCTCTCAACCATAGTCATCAAAACACATACACATACCCACACGCACACACAATACGTACTTCCACCACCACCATCACCACCAGCAGAGCATCCCACCCCTCGCCCTCCACATCATGCATCACCTGGCTAGCAAGGAAACACGGCCAGAATTCACGATAAGGACCCGCTGCTGTGTGTGAAAAGGAACGTGACTCGGCACGTCGCTTGGATTAAGCCTTGCCCTTCCCTGGTGCACCAAATCGACGACAGATGTTTTAGCTCCCTTGACACGCGTGGCAGGGAGCGACAGGCGTTCAAGATCATGACAGCTACTACGTATCGAGTTGCCATACATACACACACTCTTTTATCGGTTTTGGACACGCCTCGGGTAGGGGGTGGGTGGGTCGGAGTGATGAGGAGAGGTAGGGGTGGAGGCTTGGTTGCTAAAGAGAAGAAGACGAACGGGAGTATTTGATGAAAGGAAGGGGAGGAGGGGAGAGAACTGAGTCGTTAAAAGGGAGGGAATGTGTTGTAGGTATGTAAAGAGTGACGAGGGAACGGAGCGAAAGGTCTACATGGATTGCCGTTAGTACTTGCGAACTATGCTAAAATTGACGAGGGGTGTGGATAGGGTGAAGTAAAGTGTACGTTTATCGTGAATGCCGACGGCGAAGAGTACGGATGTGAATCAAATAAACGGGAGCGAAAAATGATGTAAGTGACAAGGTTAATAGAATGAGACGAAGAGTGTGGATATAAGTGAAGAAGACGAAGGGAAAAAAGAAAGGGATATACGATGTGGATATAACAACGGCGGAGCAGAGTATGGATGTGGCTGAAAAGGACGAGGGGATGGCGGATGGGAGCTGTAGGAGGCAGGACGAGGATGATACCGACGTATATGATTATTGATGGCCTGGAAAAAAAAAAAACGGGATTAGTTTCGCGAAGACGTAATATTAGAAATTGCAGCCAAGGAGGAGGAGGAGGAGGAGGAGGAGGAGGAGGAGGAGGAGGAGGAGGAGGAGGAGGAGGAGGAGGAGAAGGAAGAGAAGGGAGGAGGAGGAGGAGGATGGAAAGAAGATGAGATAGTGGATGAAAAAGATGAAGACAGAGGAGCAGAGGAGAATGGAAGGAAGTTAATCTCAAGGTGAACAGGTGATGAGGGCAGTATGTCACGTGATTTCACTATCCTCTGGCGAGCTTCCCATGAATGATAACGAGTGATAATGAATGATGCACAAAGAGTGAAAGAGATGATAATGAATGGTAGTGCGATTGGTAATGTAAAGTAACTAAACGTGAAAAGCAATGAAAAATTATTGATAGTGATGTATAAAGTTATAATGAATGATGGTGAAAATGTAAGTTACCAGTGTCATCAGTATTATCGTCGTTTTCTTCTTATCAAACTTTTTTTCATTCCTTTCCATTTTGCATAGCTTTAAAATTCAACGTATCCCTATCTTCCTTATCCTTTCCTTCTATTCATCTTTATGTTTCATTCAGCTACCCTTTTCATAACGTTTTTTTTTTTTTTACTTTAACTTTTAACCTAAATCTTACAATTTCCTCTCGTCTTCATTTTGCTTATGTATTTTCACTTTTTTTACCCATTTTCACCTTTCCTCTAGTTCTAAGCTTGCAGTTTCCCCTCATCCTTTCCTTCTCCTCGTTTTAATTTTGGCCCACGGGTGATAGAAAACGCAGCTGTGGTAATAGGGGTCACATTCTGCTGTGGACCACGACTGCTGGGGACACAAGACGGGGAGAGGGAGAGGGGACATTGGGAGGTCTCATAAAGCTGGAGAAGTGTGCCCAAGACATCCAGGGGTCAGGCTGGGGAGGAGCAGGGGAAGAGATAGAGAGAAGGAATGGGAAAAGAGAATCAAGGTTGTTTATTTATTTAATCTCGTGGTGAAGGGAAGGCGTGTGGGGCAGGGATAAAGAGTTGGTGGGGGGGGCGGAAGATGTGTAGGGGGAGAGTGGTAGGGGAGATGGAAATGGACATAGTGGGATTAACTCCATAAAAGGAATTTTCTTAAAGTTTAAAATGTCTTGTGTGTGTGTGTGTGTGTGTGAGTGTGTGTGTGTGTGTGTGTGTGTGTGTGTGTGTGTGTGTGTGTATGTGTGTGTGTGTGTGTCAAGATCACTAGCTCGCTTATTTCTCTGTCCTTCCTTATCCTCCTCTCCCTCTTCCTCCTCCCTCTCTCTTTCCTCCCCGACCCATTATCCCCTCACTTCCTCTCCTTTCTCTCTAACTGGTCACTGCAATCATGATCGTTTCCATGTTACGAGACTCAATAAACACACACAGACACACACACACACACACACACACACACACACACACACACACACACACACACACACACACACACACACACACACACAAACAAACAAACAAACAAGCAAAAACACACACATAGTTGCGAGGTTGGTTCCAAATTACATGTGATCCTCAGACATGCTTGGACGAGGCAATGTGGCTTAAATAAGACGGTTAGACTTTAATTATAATCATCAGTGGGAGAATGTAAAGAAAATTAAACCATTCACTAGTCACCACCACCACCACCACCACCAGCAGGCTCATCCTTATCCACCTTCTCCTCTCGTCCTCCTCGTCCATTTCTTCTTTTTCCTCCTCTTCCTCCTCCTCCTGCTCCTGCTGCTGCTGCTCTCGCTGCTGCTCCTTCGCAATATTGGATCAGCGCCACACTCGTAAATAAATAAATAAATAAGTAAAACCTGAGCTTCAAACAAAGAACCTTCCTTCATTACCATTTAAGTCACACACTCACACGCACACACACAAACACACACACACCACCACCACCACTACCACAACTACAGTTGCTACAGACGTACTACCAAGATTTTACCACCGACTTCTTAACCTCTCGACCCCCCGAGGATACCTCACCTCCTACAATCCCCTCCCCAACTCTCCTGTCCCCCTTAGGCTCCCGATATCCCCGAGACACAGAGGCGCCTTCAGGGTGATTGAGACAGCTGGAGGCGGCGTCTCTCTCTCTCTCTCTCTCTCTCTCTCTCTCTCTCTCTCTCTCTCTCTCTCTCTCTCTCTCTCTCTCTCTCTCTCTCTCTCTGTGTGTGTGTGTGTGTGTGTGTTTGTGTTTATCTATTCATATTTCCTGCAGACTTTTTTAGAATAAAGAAGAGATGAAGGACCAGGAGAAGGAGGAAGAGGAGGAGGAGAAGGAGGAAAAGATAACGAGGAAGAAAACGAGAACAGTGGTGACTAAGAAGACGATAACAACGACTAAGGCCATAAATGGGAAATAAGTATATGTAAAAATAAAGAAAGAGGAAAAAAGAGAGACAGAGAAAAAAGAGATGGAAGAAATAAGAGTAAAAGAAGAATACATGTCATAAGAAACGTGGATGACTGGATGTTATACATTAGTAAATGAACTGTGAGAGGAAGAGGAGGAGGAGGAGGAGGAGGAGGAGGAGGAGGAGGAGGAGGAGGAGGACCAGCAACAACAACAAAAACAACAAAAACAACAATAACCATAACAACAAGAATAACCATAACAGCAACAACAACAACAACAACAACAACAACAACAACAACAACAACAACAACAACAACAACAACAACAACAACAACATCAACAACAACAAATAAAAGAAAAGAGAAGGGAGGAGGAACAAAAAGACAAGAATAACGAGAAGGAATAAGAAGCAAGGAAGGATGGAAGAAGGCATAGGCAGTGCAAAAGACGAGGAGACTAACGGTGATAGAGAGGGAGAGGAAAGATATTACCCCTGAATAGAAACAGTTATGCGGGTATTGGGAGACTGCGATAGATAAAGGCTGACTGATGTGCGGAGACAGGTCAAGATTGGTGAGATAGATAAATACATTGAGTGAGTGACTGCATAATAAAATAGAGAGGTAGGTAGGTAGATAGATAGATAGATAGATAGATAGATAGATAGATAGATAGATAGATAAACAGATAGATAGATAAACAGTTAGATAGATAGATAGATAGATAGATAGATAGACAGGCAGATTAAAGTTTGATACATACACAAAAAACTGAGAAGAGAGCAAGAAATAAACAGGTATACAGATAGACAAACAGACAAAACATACTGTTAAACAAATAGATAAACTGAAATACCTGAATAAGTATAGAATAACTAAATAACATTGTGATAAAGAAAATCAATAGACAAACAGGCAGACAGGTAAACAGACAAACAGACAGGCAGACACAGACAATAACAATGACAAATATGCTCATACAGATGAAAAAAAATTAAAAGTAAACTAATATAAAGTCAAGAAAACTACGCCCTTTGACTTCCTTTGAGCTCCAGTGACCCCCAGAGAGAGAGAGAGAGAGAGAGAGAGAGAGAGAGAGAGAGAGAGAGAGAGAGAGAGAGGGAAAATGACAAAAACACCCATGAAGAGAAAAAGCACAGACACAGAAAACAAACAGAAAACACAATTAGCTCAACACACACACACACACACACACACACACACACACACACACACACAGACGGAGGCGGTAGCGTAATGGATAAGGTGGTGAGCGCTGGGGTCGGGCAGACGCCCACGTGTAGGTTCGAATCCCGCCACA
>NC_059272.1:7552049-7554549 GCF_017591435.1 Portunus trituberculatus | reverse complement strand
CAGCACTCTGGAAGCAGGCCAGAGTGGTGCCTGTACACAAGAAGGGTAGCAGGGCGGATCCTAAGAACTACAGGCCCATCTCTCTCCTCTCCGTGGTGGGGAAGACGCTGGAAGTCCTCATCACGAGAAAAGTCACCGCCTTCCTCGACGCCCACCACCTCCTTAACTCAAAGCAGTTTGGGTTCAGGCAGGGTAAGTCGGCAGCCGACCTGCTTCTCCTAAACTCTACGGAGTGGAGCACCGCGATAGACAGTGGGAAAGAGGTGTTCGTCGTTGCCCTGGATATCGCCGGTGCTTTTGACAGAGTGTGGTTCAAGGGAATGGCAGCCAAACTGAGGAGCCTTGGAGTGTGTGGAGGACTGCTGCACCTCCTGGAGGACTACCTTCATGGCAGAACCCTGCACACTGTTGTTGATGGCCACTCGTCCTCCCAACACCATATCAAAGCCAGCGTCCCTCAGGGCAGTGTCCTCGGGCCTCTGTTGTGGTGTGTATATTTCAATGACATACTGCAACTAGTCCCCGAGGCCAAAGCTTATGCAGACGACTGCACCCTCACCTTCATCAGCGACAGGAACCACCGGCAGAACACGGTGGACAGAATCAACGCTGTCCTGCAAGTTATTGCATCCTGGAGCTGCCGCTGGCAAATAACCCTCGCCCCTGAGAAAACTCAAGTCCTGCACATCTCCAGGCGGCGAGAAGACGCCCATCCCCCAGCCTTCTTTCTTGAAGGCAAAAGGCTGCCTTTCCAGCAGTCTATCTCCATCCTGGGGGTGGAAGTAGACGCAGGCCTAACTTTCACCACCCACGTGAGGAGGGTTGCCAGGGATGCGGCGTGGAGGCTGAGCTGTGTCCGACGCGTTGGGAAGTTGCTCGACGGTCCGGGGATAGCGTCCCTCTACAGGGCCCAGGTCAGGCCCGTCATGGAGTACGCTCCTCACCTGGTCCTCCTGCCCACCCTCCTATCTTGCCGGGCTTGACAGGATCCAGGCAAGAGCGCAGAGGATGGTGCAAATGAGGAACCAGGATCAGCAGCCCAACTTTCAACCTCTACAGCAGCGGCGAGACGTGGCGGGCCTGTGCGTCATGTACAAGGCCCTCAGGCAACAGACTCCACACCTGGCACCACTACGCCTGCCACCCCATCCATCCCCACATGACACTCGAACCGCCGGCCTAATAGACCACCACCTCACTGTGACTGTGCCCTTTGCGAGGACCGAGAGTCACCTCCGTTCCTTCCTCCCTCGTTACAGCCGCATGTGGAACCGGCTGGTGCAAGACACAAACATACACCACTCTACATGCCTCCAGGCGTACAAAAGAGGCGTGAACGAGTGGCTAAAGTGCTAGTGTGACACCAATAAGTGCAGTGAAAGTGTGTAATTATATACTATTATCAAATTATCAACTTGTCTCACTTCTGTAAATATTGTGTATTTTCTTTTGTTGCCAAGATAGGCCTGAACTATACCATAGTCTCAGACCTCTGGTATGTACAACACATGTAACCTAGTTTAAATAAAAAAAAAAAAAGAGAGAGAGAGAGAGAGAGAGAGAGAGAGAGAGAGAGAGAGAGAGAGAGAGATTTTCCCTCACACACACACACACACACACACACACACACACACACACACACACACACACACACACACACACACACACACACACACACACACACACACACACACACACACCTTTATGCCTGTTTCTACATACCTGTCTATCCCTGAGAGAGAGAGAGAGAGAGAGAGAGAGAGAGAGAGAGAGAGAGAGAGAGAGAGAGAGAGAGAGAGAGAGAGAGAGAGAGAGAGAGAGACACACACACACACACACACACACACACACACACACACACACACACACACACACACACACACACACACACACACACACACACACATGCCTTTTACATGCCTGTTTCTCTGACATACCTGTCTATCCCTGAGAGAGAGAGAGAGAGAGAGAGAGAGAGAGAGAGAGAGAGAGAGAGAGAGAGAGAGAGAGAGAGAGAGAGAGAGAGAGAGAGAGAGAGAGAGAGAGAGAGAGAGAGAGAGAGAGAGAGAGAGAGAGAGAGAGAGAGAGAGAGAGAGACACACACACACACACACACACACACACACACACACACACACACACACACACACACACACACACACACACACACACACACACACACACACACACACACACACACACACATAGCCACGCCAATTACTCCGCTCTGTTACCCATCAATATTAACAAATTAATCAATTGAATCATGCATTTCAATAAGCAATGCTGAAACGATGACCTGTGCTGTGGCTGCCAACCCACCATAGACAGTACTCGGGGAAGGGAGGGAGGGAGGGAGTAAGCTAACGGTGGCAAGAAAGGAGGTTAGGGAAGTAAAAAAGAAAAGGAGGGAATGATAGAAGGACTGAGGGAAGGAGGGAAGAAAGGATGAAAAGGAATGAAAGGATAATAAAGAGGGAAGGATGAAGGGAAAGGAGGA
>NC_059272.1:7537049-7539549 GCF_017591435.1 Portunus trituberculatus | reverse complement strand
TTAAAAGGAGATTAGACAAATTTATAGATGAGGATGACAGATGGAATTAGGTAGCTTTATTCACACAGGGACTTCCACGTGTAGGTCTCACGGCCTCCTGCAGTTTCCCTCATTTTCTTATGTTCTTTTCACTTATAACACACTCAAATAAAACTTCATGGTCAACCTAAACTAAGCCAAGTTAAGGGGGAAGTCTGGGGGTATTTTTGGCGGAATATTTTTCAAATCCACGAAATTTGTTTTCTTCGCTTATCATGTCGGGGATACCATGAAGTATCGCGTGGTGAAGTTTGTTTTTTAAAATTTAACTCTACCTAACTTAAACTAGCCTCATCCAGCCAAACCTCTCCTTCATTTGTTCTGTACGAGTGTGCTGTCTAACTTACAGCAGACAAAAAACTTTGTCCTAAACAATAAGGCAAGCGTCACGTTATGCATCAAGCACTGGAACTCTGCCTTATCTTTTTTATTTACTAATGTCTTGTAGCTCGAACTGCTTTAATAATTGGAGGCATTTCTTACTTTTTTTGGGGGGAAGGGACGGGAGAGGCAATTAGAGGTATTATATTTAACTTTCGTTGTTTTTGCCAAACTATTTCGCACATTAAATAGGAAAACCATCAGTAAACACCGCTCAACACAATTTCTCATTAGAAAATAGAAGAGGTATAGGTATGGTACTCATTTTTGGGGAATAACAATTAAACGGATTATATTTTACTCTTATGTAGCTCTTCTATAAACTATTTTACATTTGAAATATATAAATATAATCAGGTCTGCACGGTTTCTCGCGAAGAAATAGAAAAAGGAAAGAAAAGATTATCAGTATTTGTGGAGTGATAATGAGGCGGATTACACGTATATTTAATTTTTACATTTTCTGACCAACCTCTTCCACACATTGAAAATTAAAAAAAACTCATATCTTCACAGCTTTCCATAAGGGAATAGAAAAGATGATAACAGAAAACTCACATGATATTTGATAAGGGAAGAAATAACAAGCAAGTCGAGAGCAACATCAGGGAGCAGTCGCCACTCCCAGTATCCCCGCCTGGAGACCCGCGCCACATTGGGTTAAAGCGAGGTCAGGCAGGGAGCAGTGTGAGGTGGAGTGACGGCCGGCCTGCCATGGACCCACACACCGCCGGGATTCAAGCCATCGTGCACAGCTACACGCGATACGGAACCTGCATGATATTCGACTTTTCGGCTCGACATGTAGCTTGCAATATTTTCCTGTACCAGGGATGTATGAAATATAATACAGAAATAAAAATAACGAGATTAAATTATTATATCATGCCACGGGAAATTATTTGAGCATATACACTCCAATATCACGTTTTACATAATTTGTGGGAATAAAGATATTTTCACTTAAAAACATTTTGGTGTGAAAAAATTAGGATTTTTATTTTTTTGAAGATAGATCGATGGTATGCGATGAATGAAAAAAAAAAGAATAGTTTGTATATGCACGACTTGTGCAGTTTCGGAATATTATGAAACACTATTCGGAAACGAAGAGAAAGACGACTTTCAAACTGATTTGATGTGAGTCATATTCTGTTGACATTATGAAAATGAGAAACACTTGCCAAAAACCAACAACAACAACAACAACAACAAGATTCACATCAACATCAACATGAGCATTAATAACAACAACAACAACAACAACAACAACAACAACAACAAAACAAACAAATAAACAAACACATAAACATGAGGGTATTATTCAGCTTTTGAAACAGATGCACTCCCAAAACATTTACCACAACTCAACAATAAGAAGAGAATCAGTGACATCAACATATATGAAGAATTAAAGAGCAAATTGACATCCCGGCAATAGATAATGAAAATGTATGAAGTAGAGAGAAAACGCATTTATTGAAGAAAGCTGAATAGTACACTAAGGAAACAAATTACCGAAAAAAGAAATGAGAAAAATGTAAGGAAAAAAAACACTACTAAAAAATTGTTCAACGAAAAAAATATGAAATGAGAGAGAGAGAGAGAGAGAGAGAGAGAGAGAGAGAGAGAGAGAGAGAGAGAGAGAGAGAGAGAGAGAGAGAGACTCTAAAAATTGTTAGAAAATAATACTTGAAAATTTAAATGTAAGATCGCAAACGTGCAAACAGACACCACAAATTTTACAATGCAAAGAAAGAAAATAATAAACTGTCAACAAAATGAAGAGTTCGATGCCAAAAAGAAAACGAAGCAAAGAAACCTGATTCCATAACACATGTCAGGCAAACTCACATTTGTAAGCCGATAGATAGATAGATAGATAGATGAATAGATAGATAGATAGGTAAATAGATAGACAGATAGATAGATGGATATATTGATAGAAAGATTGATAGATAGACAGATTGATAAATAGATACATAGATAAATAGATAGATAGATAGATAGGTTAATAAATAGACAGATAGATAGATAGAAAGATAGATATATTGATAGAAAGATTGATAGATAGACAGAT
>NC_059272.1:7504549-7524549 GCF_017591435.1 Portunus trituberculatus | reverse complement strand
AAACAAAGAACAGATGCTTTTGTTAGCCCCTACGAGACACTTTATTCTCCCATATGAGCAATTTCAAAACACCACGGACATGGTAAACCGAATCATTATAGGTGTTACTTCCATTAGGATGCACAATTCCAGTTAAACTATCACTCAAATCACGAAAATATTCCTGAAAACCGCAATAAAACGGTGAAATTTCTAAAATTTCTTTTGCGATCACCGAGATTACGTAATGACTTATTCTTAAAAACCTTGCTTTCTTACCTACCATAACCATTTCCAACGGGCACGGATTTTTTATAGGTTTTCACGAGCATTTTTCTTCACGATTATGCAAAATCTTTGTTAGAATTTCACTAAAAATAAAGAAAACATCCTTGAAAACCACATTATCTTTCATTATAGTCTGTTGAAAGTAGTAGAGATAAACCACGGAAACCTCGAATTAGATCTCTAATCATAAAATAAGACGCGTAGAATAATAAGAGCGAAGGTCATAAGGAGCAGTTGATGCTCGTTGGCAATAAACAATAAGGATGCAAAAATATAAACCAGAGTGCTTGAAATGTATAAAATGGTTTTGACAGCTCAGTGGAGGATTGAGAAAGTGCTGAATATTTGAAGGCGGGAGATCGGGCTAGATGGGGCAGAGGGACTGAGGAAGGAGAGATGTGATCCTTCACATCTATGAACCGAGAAGGTTAGAGAGGTGGACAGGGACAGTAGTGAAAGAGAAAAAGAGGGAATGAAGGTGTGTGGCAGTGATGGTGAGGGGGAGGAAGGAGAAATGAGGAGCAGAAGAGAGAGAGAGAGAGAGAGAGAGAGAGAGAGAGAGAGAGAGAGAGAGAGAGAGAGAGAGGTAAATAAACATCTCGGTCTTGATCACAGAATAGACTCCGTAAGGAAAAAGAAAAAAAAATAACTTGTAGTATGATTACCAATCTGTCAAGGAGATAAATATAAGAACTAAAAACTTAAAACGTACAAGATGCATAAAAAAGAAAAAGGTGAAGAATCACAGACTACGTGACTTAACTGATTAAGGAATGTGACTGATGTGTACAAAAATCACTAGCATTATTTATACGAGGAAAATGAGGAGAGAGAGAGAGAGAGAGAGAGAACGGAAATTATTCCATTAGGCGCCGCAACAGCTTAGATCATATGGCACCGCTAGTGTTAACGATAGAATGCTACATCTCCCACCGGGCAACTAGGATTGGCTGGAATTCGAACCCGGGTTGCCTAGACCGGAGGCCCGAACACGAGCCTTAACCAACTACGCCAACCAGAGAGAGAGAGAGATAGAGAGAGAGAGAGAGAGAGAGAGAGAGAGAGAGAGAGAGAGAGAGAGAGAGAGAGAGAGAGAGAGAGAGACATTTGAAACACGAGCAGAAAAAAAAAAATAATTAAGTGTATCACCACCACCACCACCAACACAATCACCATCATTACCATTACCACCATCACCACCATTATCACCTACATAACATTAGTGCGTGAGGTTCCCATTTCAATCGTGGCCAATTTACTCTTCCGTGGTCAAACTAAAGTAGAGGGCAGATGAACGAACAGTACTAAGTTGGAGGGGAAGCAAATATGGAATGTAGCCTGGAAAATGGTAAGTTGGGGGTGATGGGGAAGGACGCACGAAGGCTGGACAGTGGTGGGAGCGGCGTGAGGGGGTTGGAGGCGAGTGGGGTGGAGGTGCCAAGAATGTGGAGAGGCCGGTGGTGCCAGGAGCGGCCTCACCCAGCCCTCGGCCACAGGTGTGAGAGACCGCGTCCTGGAGATTGTTCTGAGCAATGCGTGAAGAAAGGGAATTGGGAGAGGATGCAATAACAGAAATTAATAGAAATTAATATAAGGAAAGGAAGCGGGTAAAATTACAATATTGATGGAACGGAGAATAATACGACTAAGAAAACATTTCTAAAAACTATAGTTAGATGAAGGAAAAAGAAAAATACGAGTATTAGGAAAAGTTATGAATAAGGCATGTGAAAAGATTAGAAAAACAGGTCGATAAGAGAAGAAAACGAGAATGCTGTAGCAAAAAGAGTAACATAGATGCAAAAGAGTAATTAATCGGAAAAAAAAAAAAGGGAACGATACAATACAGATGAAAATTAATAACAAGTAAATAGAATCAAAATAACACAATATCACGTAAAGACGTCGAAAAAATAGGAAAAGTAGAAATAAGATGAAAATAAACTAGATGACAAGACGGAAAAAGTAAGATAAAGAGATAGAACCACCATGTAAACAGAGTAGTAGTAGCAGAAGCAGCTTTATGTAGTAGTCGCAGCAATAGCAATAATAAAAGAGGTGTATATTCTCACCTAACACCGGTGCCAAGAGAGGAAAACAGTACTCTTTATCAGCCGCTACTGTGAAACCACGCTCTTCCAACTCTCCACTCACCACACCACCACACCACTGTACCACCACACCCTCCTTCCCTCATTCACAGAAAACGAATCTCTTCATCGCCTCCGCGGAAAACAAGACAACCAAGTATGTTTTTCTTTCCTATCATTCGCGTGTTAGTTTTGGAAAGCAGCAACATCTTCCTCCTCTTCCTCCTTCTCCTCCTCTTCCATCTCTATGTGATTTTTTAATATCACATGGTTTTCTCCTTTTTTCCTGCCAGCCTCGGCTGGAGGGAGGGGTGGGTGGGGAGGAGCCTTCTGCATTGCTGTCCTGTCTCTACCACTGGAAGTTAGTAGATAGGCTCAACAAACAGCCTAGTAAGGACCTAAGGGTCTGTTGCTGTTTGTCTTCCTTTGTATATAGATTCTTTCTCCAACCAAAATTCAGTGGCGTCCTAACTACCGGAGCCTCAACACCTGTCCACGCCCGTCACGGCCCACTGACTTCACCAGGTGTATGTTTATAGGGCCATTTTTACGTGACCTTCCTGAAAATACTATTACTACGCAGATTCATCCACTTAACCGCTACCCATGTACACCACTCCTGTCCAGTTGATTTCTCTCTCTCTCTCTCTCTCTCTCTCTCTCTCTCTCTCTCTCTCTCTCTCTCTCTCTCTCTCTCTCTCTCTCTCTCTCTCTCTCTCTCTAAATCTCTCTCTCTCTCTCTCTCTCTCTCTCTCTCTCTCTCTCTCTCTCTCTCTCTCTCTCTCTCTCTCTCTCTCTCAGGTTTCTATTGGACGTTATTAGTTTTATTACTTTTGTCAGTAAAAATGCAAAAAAAAACACAACGTCCAGATCAATAAACTCGTGCTGTCGGACGTAAAAATATTATACATTTATTACAGATTTCATGCTCTCTCTCTCTCTCTCTCTCTCTCTCTCTCTCTCTCTCTCTCTCTCTCTCTCTCTCTCTCTCTCTCTCTCTCTCTCTCTCCACTTCTCATTTTTGTAACGGGAGGTAGACACACAAACATACAGAAACTGACAGACAGACATATATATATATATATATATATATATATATATATATATATATATATATATATATATATATATATATATATATATATATATATATATATATATATATATATATATATATATATATATATATATATATATATATATATATATATATATATATATATATATATATATATATATATATATATATATATATATATATATATATATATATATATATATATATATATATATATATATATATATATATATATATATATATATATATATATATATACACACACACACACACACACACACACACACACACACACACACACACACACACACACACACACAGAGAGAGAGAGAGAGAGAGAGAGAGAGAGAGAGAGAGAGAGAGAGAGAGAGAATACTATGAGTGAAAAGGAAAGATTGAAAAGTCAAAACTATTTCGTCGCTCGCGCTATCAAATTTCCATATCACCTCACCATCATTCCATTTCTCCCCTCACGGTTCTGCCGATAATCTACCTCGACAGCCCCCATCCTCTCCCTCCTCCTCACTCGCCATACAACGCCCTTACATTGAGTTCCATACACTCCTACATCCCATTCCTATTCTAACTTTCCATTCATTTATCTTTCCTAGCCATATAACGTCCCATACATTCAGATACATACACTTATACATTCATCTCCTCTAACCCTTTCTCTTATCTAGTCATAGATATCCCCTACATTCAGGCTTCATACATTCCTACATCCATTGTCTTTTCGTTCCTTTCAAAAGGTCATAGAAACGAGGAATCGATTTCTCAAAGGTATTTTTAGCATTAATGAGGGCGTATTAGTGTTGAACTATCCCAGGAGTCACACATACATCTTTAAAAATTGCCTACAGATTGTTAGATTAAGTACAAAGGAAAGAAAATGTGAATAAGTCAAGAGTACATCATAGAAAGACATTAATTTTAGAAAGAGAAAAACCTGTGTATTCACAAAATTTCGTGTAGATGAAGCGTTTGAGATTACAAGACTATCACATACATCTACATCTAGCTAACACTCTCTCTCCTGTCTTCCGGGCTCTCCTCTCTCCTTCTGTACATGTGTCTCCTACTTCTCCACCTACTTATTTCACTCCCTGACTCACTCCTCTCCCATCACCAGTCCTCGCCACCACTTCGCCGCAGGTTGGGCTACAGAACGAGCGAGCCAGATGGAGCCATTGAGTAGAAAATATCATCCAAATTCTCTCTCTCTCTCTCTCTCTCTCTCTCTCTCTATATATATATATATATATATATATATATATATATATATATATATATATATATATATATATATATATATATATATATATATATATATATATATATATATATATATATATATATATATATATATATATATATATATATATATATATATATATATATATATATATATATATATATATATATATATATATATATATATATATATATATATATATATATATATATATATATATATATATATATATATATATATATATATATATATATATATATATATATATATATATATATATATATATATATATATATATATATATATATATATATATATTGATCTGTCTATAACATTCTCATTTCATAACTATAATTACATCAAAATATCACCATTTTTTTTTTTTTTTTTTTTTTTGCTTATTTTTTTCCTTATTGTATTTGTATTTATTTATCTATTTTTATTTATTTTTTTTTACACCAGAATAATGTTTATAGTTTAGTACAACACACTTGAGCCTACCAGCATCTAAATCTCCTACGCTTTATATTTCTGTCCGGAATCATGCCAAGTCTATTCTTCAACACTCCTCCATTAATATGAAATGTGAAAATCCTTCGAAACCCAACTCCCCTCGAGACTTCGGGAGCCGTATTTCTACAAACCCTCACAGCTAATGACGGGATCATAGCGAGACAAAATGGAACGTTTTAGACATAGGTCCATCTATGAGAGGTTCTAACTCTGTGACAGTCAAAAGTGCCTAGATGGGGTCCATCCTGTTACAGCATCACCAATGAGCGTCATAACTCTTGTCATCATTGTAAGAACATGGCTGTACTTACCATAACATGATGCCCAACAGTTTGTATCATTAACTTGATAATATATATCAGTAATGATGACTAAATAGTCTCCTTATTTAATGCAATATTGCATTATTATAAATAACTGCCGGGAGTGGTACGATCATTTTCCCCAAACTCAAACAAACCCTGCCGCGCGAGGCTTGTATGTGTCGGCTGTCAGGCGTAATCTTCTATTGTCTATCTACTCCAAAAAGTAGTAATGCTATGCCAAAATATTATAGATAAAAGAAAATCATATCCGAACCTATTTCTTTCTATAAATTTACTTCTTCCTTTATTTCATCCTGATGGTACCACTACCATCATGTATGTCTCTAAAGCTGAACTCTTCTTTGCTAATAACTCTACCTTGGATGATTCTGGGCCTGTCTCTCCCTCTTCTCTCTCTGAATATTTCATGCAATTAATCAAAAATCTATGCAATGATGTTTTTTCATGCTCTCGCTAGCCTAAACCCTCGGAAGGTTTATTTACTTGATGGGGTCCCTTCTATTTTTCTCAAAATCTGTGCATCCGTGCTTGCACTTTGCCTGGCCAAACTCTTCCAACTTAATCTATCGACTTCTGTCTTTCTTTCGTGCTGGAAGTTTGCCTACATTCATCCTGTTCCTAAAAAGGTTGACTATTCTAATCCTTCAAGTTACGGCCCAATAGCTTTAATATCTTGCATGTCTAAAGTCTTTGAATCTATCCTCAATAGAAAGATTCCTAAAAACCTGTTACTAACAATTTTCTATCTGATCGCCAGTATGGTTTCTGTTAACCCCTTCAGTACCAGGACGCGTTTCCATATTCATACTGGTTACTATTTAGCGATTTTATACAGATTCAGAAACTTATGTGGGGATTAAAATAGTGAAGACTATTTTCTGACATCCATAGTCCATTCCTAATGTAAATAAAATCGTCTAATTAGGCTGCTCTATTGGTTATCTTCTGACTTTCCTTACTGAGTCTTGGGCAACCTTTTTAAGAAATTTCAGTGAACTTTTTCGTGTTTGCTGTTGCCTTAGACATATCAAAAGCTTTTGGTAGAGTCTGGCACAAAGCTTTGATCTCAAAACTATCTTACTGTGGTTTCTATCCTTCTCTCTGCAATTTTATCTTAAGTTTCCTCTCCGACCGTTATATTGCTGCTATGGTAGACAGCCACATGTTGTTGTCCTAAATCTATTAACAATGATGTTCCTCAGGATGAGGAACATCACTGAACATCAGGATGATGATATCACGCTACACTTCTCCTCGTCTTTTAAAAGACGACCAAGCCTTCAGGAAATTAACAGATCGCGTATGGACGATACAGATTGCCTGATTTCTGATCTTTCTAAGACTTCTGATTGGGGCAGAAAATATCTAGTAGTGTTCAATGCCTCAAAAACTCAATTCTTCCATCCATCAACTCAATACAACCTTCCAAACAACTCTTCTTTAATGACACTTAACTGTCCCTTTCTTCTACACTGAATATCGTCGGCTGTTCTTTACTCATAATCTAAACTGGAAACTTCACATCTCATCTCTTGCTTAAACAGCTTCAATGAAGTTAGGTGTTCTGAGGCGTCTCCGCCAGTTTTTCTCACCCAACTGCTAACTCTGTACAAGGATCTTATCTCCATGTATGGAGTACTCTTTGCATGTATAGAGTGAGGGGGGAATTCCACTCACACAACTTTATTAAATAGGGTGGAATCAAAAGCTTTTCGTCTTATCAACTCCTCTCCTTTGACTGATTGCCTTCAGCCTCTTCCTCACCACCAAAATGTTACATTATTTTCTATATCTTCTACCGCTATTTTCATGGTAACTGCTCTCTGATCTTGCTAACTGCATGCCTACCTCCTGCGGTCTCACTGCACAAGGCTTTCTTCTTCCTCTCACCCCGTACTCAGTCCAACTATCTAATGCAAAATTTAACCAGTACTCTCAATCATTCATACCTTTCTCCGGTAAACTCTGGAACTCCCTTGATGCGTCTGTATTTCCAATTTCCTAAGACTTGGCTTCATTTAAGAGGAAGGTTTCAAAACATTTATTCTTTTTTCTTTAGCTAACTCTCTCGGACCTGCAAAGGGACTGGCAACTAGGTGCCACTTTTTTTTCTTTTTATGTTGTCCTTGGTCACCTTTCCCCTCTTACATAAAAAAAAAAAACACGAGAGATGAACATTAATAAGAAAAGTCTACATCCATCTCTCTATTTTAGATTTCCAGTGCTCTACGTACAATGAGAAGACACAGTACAGTGCTGTTATGACAGTCTGTCGTAACCTGCACACTTGTATCTGCAGCAATACAGTATTACTAATGAGCTGATTTGTGATAACTTTGATTTACAATTACATTTGCACTGCATAACTTCTTTTTTCCTCCATTTTGTCTGACATAACTTATAGCTTAGAAATATATCTATTAAAAGTGTGGGTGTTCTTCTTTTCTACCGCCATGTCGTATGCCATAGGATAAAGACGACTAGAATAAAAACTAATAGCAATAAAATCATGAATGAACATTCCAGATCATCGCTCCACTCCCTGCTTTCCTTCCTTTCCCGTCATGCCCTGGCCCTAGCTAGCTGTTTTGCCGCCTTCACGTGTACCGCCGCAACCAACGAAGGGAGAGAACTCAAAATCATGACAAAAAAAGAAGGAAAACAATGGTCATTTCCCCTAGAGGAACACGCTCCGGTGAACTGGATAACCCAAGGCCGTCAGAGCAACGAGGATAGGAGAAAATATGATACGTGTGAAATATTAAGCAATAAAGTGCTGATGATTTGTAGGAGAGGAAAGAGATGACAAAAATAATTGCAGTTGTGTTACCAACTAACACACACACACACACACACACACACACACACACACACACACACACACACACACACACACACATATACACGGTATACTAAACCCACAACGTTCATCACTGGTCCGCTGCTGTAGCCCAATTAACCCACCAACTAACTCCCGTCACTAGAGTCCCGGTGGGCTCCTTCAGCAGTACTCTAGGAAGAGAAAAGTACCACAGAGAGGATAAAAGGAACACCACGGAGGAAAATCAAAATAGCGCCTCCCAGGAAGCTCGCCCGAGCCACCGACGCTCGTAAAGACAGCGGAGGAAGGTGAAAATAGCAACATGATGTAAGGACATGCACATACGTACATACTACACCGCGCTGCCAAGTGATACCAAGGAGTGTGTGTGTGTGTGTGTGTGTGTGTGTGTGTGTGTGTGTGTGTGTGTGTGTGTGTGTGAACAGTATAGAATAGGATAGAACAGAATATTTATTTGTTTGCTCAGACTTTATAAAAAAAAAAAGAAAGAAAGAAAATTTATGGAGGAGCACAGCTCCGCAGTAAACCAAACATGAAAATTACAACATATTGCAAAGGTTTTTGACACTTATTTGATCCATAATACTATATTAAGTATAAAAAAACATCATGTTTTTCCACACTTTTCTACGCATGAAAATATTTTCGAAATATCTATTAACAATATCATGTTAACCATACCAACACAGTACTTTTATTTTCATTAATAATTCACCGTAACACATAAAATCCCGACATTCATACATACTTAGTTTTCAATACATAAATCACCTAAATATTTCGAATGTAATTCTTAAAAAAAAGCTAAATTGTTGAGAAACTTTTCATTACAATTCTGCATTAGAAAAATATATCAAAATTAGTCTTTTTTTTATGTCATGGCCTATAGCACCTGTAGGCATACTTAAAGAATATGTATGGGAAGCGCTATTAAGCTTCCGCCCATTAATGGCGCAGGCAATTTTATCATTTTATAGTGGTACCCATATTAGGGCCCATATCACCAGTCAAGCTCATCTTTGGTATAACCACCTAGAACCTGGGTATCATAGTGACATGTAGGTAACTTTAAACCATTCAACAAATAGCATAGCTTCAAGGCGGTGTGAGGTGGGATTCGAACCTACACTTGGACGCCAGGCCGATCTCACGTTCACCACCTTCTCCACTACGCCACCGCCTCCCTAGTCTTATTCTGTAACATTCTGGCATAAATATTCTTCTTTTTGGGAGTGTAGCAATACATGGTACTCATTCCCCACAACACCAGCATCACATCGATTACAAAGTCACTTTTCTATTAATATACCATGATATCGGCCTTCAGTTATTGGAAATTTAGTATTACTTGAGTGTAATTTCATGACAACAATTCGATTATTCCTTTATAATATTGTGAGATACTTTCCAAATCCATATGTCGTTTTATATGATTGGTAATTCCGACAAATAGATTTAGTTAATAAACTGCTATACCAGGTTGTAATTCACTGATCTTTTAATCTTAATTCTATAGCATTTTTAAGCCAGGATTTATCTATAACATTTTGTGCTAACCATGCATGAGACATACCACATTCCTCAAACATTTTTTAATATACAACAGCCATGGTGACGAAAATATATCTGACATATGCAGCTGAAACAAACATTTATACATTAAATGGCTTAAATTACTTTCTTTAGTAGAGATTAGTCTACTCCAAAAAATAACCATTTTACATTTGATACGCGTGTTTGTTTGTGTGGCTAGGAGTTACTGAGAGGGAAGTTCATGTATTAAAGAGAATTCCAAATGATAACATTATGCAGGAAATTATTGCCATGAGCCGGTTTGGATTTGCGTAAGACTAAAAATATGTGCATTCTTGCGTCAACATCTGCACTAGCAACAACTTCTTTTAAATATATGATTGTTGGGATGCTTTTGTTTTTCCGAAATAAAACGACGTTTTCTTTTATGCAGTTTTCCGAAGATAATTATCAATGAAGACTTAAATACTTAAATGTAAGGTAAGTTTTCATTTGTTTTCTATTTGTGACACATGAATCAATCCCAAGACACCTGCTGTCAACGCCTCTAGCTAGTATTTGAAATAAGGAAATGTATACATTCAGTTTCTTATAACTGAGGTGATTGTATGGTAAGCCTTAAAGTACCATTTTAAATCAGTTAAAACATAAATTACAAAAATGTGTGTGTGTGTGTGTGTGTGTGTGTGTGTGTGTGTGTGTGTGTGTGTGTGTGTGTGTGTGTGTGTTTCATATGGCATATAGCGCCTGTAGGTATACTTGAAGAATATGGGAAGCGCTGTCCCGCTTCCACCCATTACCGGCGCAGGCAATTTTATTTATTGTGGTACCCATATTAAGGTCCATAACACTTACCCATAGCACATCTTTAAGATAGGGCAATTACACCTCCACCTAGGATCTGAGTATCATGGTGACATGTAGGTAACTTTAAACCATTCGACAAATAACAAAGTTTCAAGGCGGCATGTGGTGGGATTCGAACCTACGCATGGACCTCTGCCCGATCCGACGCTCAACACCTTATCTACTACGTGTGTGTGTGTGTGTGTGTGTGTGTGTGTGTGTGTGTGTGTGTGTGTGTGTGTGTAATTCACCACGGTCGCCTGCTGGTCACCCAGCCAGTCTTCCCCATTACGGAGCGAGCTCAGAGCTCATAGACCGATCTTCGGGTAGGACTGAGACCACAACACACTCCACACACCGGGAAAGCGAGGCCACAACCCCTCGAGTTACATCCTGTACCTACTTACTGCAAGGTGAACAGGGGCCACACATTAAGAGGCTTGCCCATTTGCCTCGCCGCAACGGGACTCGAACCCGGTCCTCTCGATTGTGAGTCGAGCGTACTAACCACTACACTACGCGGTGTGTGTGTGTGTGTGTGTGTGTGTGTGTGTGTGTCCGTGTTTGTGATATCGATATAGCTGAAGATTAACTGTTATTGTCAGATTTCCATCTTTTGACAGTTCGTTATGTCCAGTAAATTATCATCCTAACTTTGCAACTGCTTCTCTCCCTAGCTCGTATCTTCGCAGGCCGTCCCACCTCTCTCCAATTCCTATAGCACATCAAGGTCTTCACCCTTCACGAGTGGTGCGCACACCCTCATATTAACTTAATTACTTTCCGCGAAAACCTTCGAGGAAACGACCCACACCGAACGGGGCACGGAATGCATCTGTCAGTGTCATCACGTCATGTTTAATATCCTGATGGATCACACGTTTCCTCTCTCTCTCTCCTTTCCCATGCGTGATTCACCGATTCTTCTCCCCCGCAATCCATTGTGGAATAAAGCCCTTCCATTTCGGGCAAGTACAAAAAAGCGCTCCGCTACATGTCAACCCTTCTTTAACATCTCTACGAAAACATTCATAATTGGTTCTAACGACACAAACATATACTTCTCCCTGGAATATCTACTGGTGCTCAGTTGTCTTCGTCTTACCTCAGCAACAACAACCACTTATTGTGAAAGGCAGTACTTCTACCATTCAAAAACAGCATAATCCTGCCCAAAGTTTCTGTCCCAAAAACAGTGTGGAGATTTAAGTCTTCCCGTGTGACAGCGAGTCTTCTCTTATTAATTAGCAGCGAGGAAAAGTGTGGAACTTGAGACCGAACTACACCTGCATTCATTTGTTAACGAGGGAGACTGATCCCCATGGGCTGCCTCGAGGGAAATTTGAACACGGAACTCACAAGGGCGGCAGATGCAACGGAATTACCTACCAAGTGATTTAATGAAGCTGAGAGCAGCTATATCAGGCATTTGCTTGAAACTATTTTTTTGTTTACACCTCAGCTTCATTATGGAGATAAACAAAGCTGCTGTTTTACATGTAAGATGTGTGAGTTGGTCATGGTGGTGCCAACACTTGGGCGCTATCACTGGGCTCAGGTGTCGGCCGCGTGAGTGAGAGGCAGGGCGCGGACGCGCGGTCCCTCGGCGATGGTCACTTGGACCAATGGACGCGTGGCTGTGCTGTGCCATGACGACGCTCTCACATGCCGGGAGATCCGTGCGCCCCACCACCGTGATACACACATACACACCGCGTAGTGTAGTGGTTAGCACGCTTGGCTCACAACCGAGAGGGTCCAGGTTCGAGTCCCGGAAAGCGGCGAGGGGTTGTAGCCTCGCTTTCCCGGTGTGTGGAGTGTGTTGTAGTCTCAGTCCTACCCGAAGATCGGTCTATGAACTCTGAGCTCGCTCCGTAATGAGGAAGACTGGCTGGGGTGACCAGCAGAAGACCGTGGTGAATTACACAACTGTGAGCGTTAGACATCACAGTTCGAGGACCCCTGTTATTCTCGATCACCTGGCAGAAAATTAATTGCCCCATTGAACGTCTATTGCAGGACGGATTTCTATGCAAAGTGATAATTTCTTCTAACATTTTATCCTTTTTAATATTTCGTAGGATGACAAATCTTGATGGCAGTCATCCATCTCTCATTTATCTATTCCTCTTCATCATAATCGCCATCACCATCACCGCTGACAGCGCCTACCACATTTTCACCTGACATACACCTGGACGCAACACGAGGAATGGTGGAGGTAAGGTGATCAATATGCCCCTAACTTGCCACAAACAGTCTACGTAAACTGACGAGGCGAAGAAAGTCGGTACCAGTTCAGCTGCACCGCGGGACGCACAAGACGGTGGAAAGACACAACATTTTATCTGGAGCCATGAAGCCCTCGGACTCACAAAACATTAAGAATATGGTGGCTCCTTGACACCAAGGAAAACATAAACACATCTGTGGTGACCACGCACTACTATACACAAGTGCCTAATAAACCTTATGAAACCAAAAACATTGGTAATACTCCTTTATTGTGGGAGGGCAGAAAGGTTGATAGGGGCTTCTTGTGATTCATGCCATGTGACATGTTTCTTTACACACTGACCTGATAATAATACCTCTAGTGTTCACGTTTCCCACAGGACGTCCCGCACGGCTGTGCACGAGGTTTTCCCAAGAGACATGAGTTCGTGTCCCAAACAATCATGGATATATATGTAAACAGTGCCATTATGCACTGCTATTATTTTCGCTCCATCGGACGCTTCACAGGTGCCACATCCATCACAGTGATATTCATTATAGAGAAGCATGCGGCGGGACCACCCGAGGCCTCGCTGTTTTCTAAATGTAGCAGCGTGTGCTAGTAGAGATTCCCGAGAGACTGTTCCACTTAACGCGCGCGCGCCTACAATCTAAAAATATACCGAGTTTAGCGAAAGCACAACACACCACTGCTTCCTTTTATCAAGTACTTCCAACAGCCATGGTGCCCATCATGACGACTGAGAAGGATGAGTATGTGAGAGTTTGACATTCTTGGGACATAATTATAACTCCTTGACATCCTCTAGCAAGGGTATTTCTGACACCATGATTTATTTTAACATTACCAGGTGAGTTGCAACAGACGTGTAACAGCCTGCAGTCAGACAACACCACACCACAGATCCTTCTTTTCCCCGAGGATAAGTGTGGCTGCAGGAGGTGTAGGAAGAGGGGGGAGAGAGGACGGACAGGCCTCGCAGTGACCTGCCCGCCTTTCGCTGCTACCTTGGCAAACGTTCAGGTTATACTTTTTTCTCTTACTGACAGCTCAGAGAACCGTGCATTACAAAACTGCTCATTGCGAGGCTAGCAGTGGAGATAAGTGGCACATTTTTCTAACTGAGAATGTTACACGTACAGACATTTTAATGATGAATATCGTGTGCATGTGAAAAATCCTGAGCGAAACTTTTTTCTTCTTACATATGTATTCTTCCTTCTCGCTGCAATCACTCTCTTGCCAAGTTCAAAAGAAGAATCAGCTTGATCACTGAGGTGTTAATTATTTAAGTAAGCTTTACACTGTTTCCTCGCAGTTGCAGCAAATCTTTTTCGCAACAATAATTGAACTTCCCTCACCAGATTCCTTCACTCATGCACACAGACACACCGGGAGTCACTTCTCCTCAGGCCATATTACATATCCTTATATATATATATATATATATATATATATATATATATATATATATATATATATATATATATATATATATATATATATATATATATATATATGTACCTGGAAGAAAAGCAGAGGCACGACGATGTAGATGTAGCCAGCTCGCCTTCCACCTCCACCACTACAACTGAGTCTGGGATACTACCACCATCACCACCACCATCACCACCACTGCTGACACCACCGCCGCCAGGAAAAGCCAACCCGCCCGCCTGCCCGTACCCAGAACCGTTCCCACACACACTGAGCCCTTGGCCGGCCCACTGCCACCACTGCCGCTACCGCGAGTCTACCCTACTTTCCCCTCTACCCCTCCCTGCCCGCCTCACCTTCCCTCCCTGCACCTAATAATCTTCCCGGAGATAATTAAGCTTACGAAGAGTCACCAAGATTTCAGTGTAGCGGAGTGAATACAGAAAAAGGTATCTGATGTATTTATAGAGGACATGAACAGTTGTCGTTAATTAGACACTGAGAAGAATATATCGTCTCCAGAAAGAGGAGTTATTCAGCTGGCTCATTCAGAGCAGCCCGCGCCACTATCCTCAAGTCTACCTGTAGGGCAAATTATGGTGATCTTTCATAACCATTGTAAACAATAATGTTACTTAGCGAAGAGTCAGGTTTGTTCTGCACCCCCTTCCTAGCCCTTCAGGCTATCACCTACTTGTTTTCTTGTGTCTTGATATTCTTATTACTTCTTCACTACACTTATAACTATATTCATCATGAGTTAGTTCTCTTCGGAGCTGCAACGATGTTCTAATGTTTCATGGTTACGGTCAAAGGGTTCGATGTATTGCCCTCTCAACCCTCAAAACACGCCAGAAGGTAGATACGACCCTTGTGTGGTAAAAAGGAAGGACCTGGAATGTGTTAAACTTGTAAAGATTTTCTCCCTCGCAAACATGAGAAAACTTGGTCAACTTTTCAGCTTCCCTGCCTCAGTTGGGTCCTCCTCGCTGCGCGGCTGTGTAGAGCGAACTACGGTCGAGCACCTCAAACGCAACGAATATGAACATTCTTTCCTTCTTCTGGAAGTTAAGCTCATGCACACTTCCGATGCTATCAAGACTCGTGGTATTACTCATACAATGGTATAAGATAAGCACAACAATGCCTGTGTACGAGGTTCTGCACTGAATTTCCCAAAATTTTGCAAGTATAATTTTTGATGGGAAAGATATGTAATTGTCACAAACAATTGTATATATATATATATATATATATATATATATATATATATATATATATATATATATATATATATATATATATATATATATTATTATGTTTTCTGATTATACTCTACCTGTATTTTTTCATATTTCGTTGTGTGTTTCACTGTTTGATCTGCTGCAGTCTCTGACGAGACAGCCAGACGTTACCCTACGGAACGAGTTCAGAACTCATTATTTCCGATCTTCGGATAGGCCTGAGACCAGGCACGCACCACACACCGGGACAACAAGGTCACAACTCCTCGATTTACATCCCGTACCTACTCACTGCTAGGTGAACAGGGGCTACACGTGTGTGTGTGTGTGTGTGTGTGTGTGTGTGTGTGTGTGTGTGTGTGTGTGTGTGTGTGTGTGTGTGTGTGTGTGTGTGTGTGTGTGTGTGTGTGTGTGTGTGTGTGTGTGTGTGTGTGTGTGTGTGTGTGCGTGTGTGTCACTATTTGATCTGCTGCAGTCTGACGAGACAGCCAGACGTTACCCTACGGAACGAGCTCAGAGCTCATTATTTCCGATCTTCGGATAGGCCTGAGACCAGGCACACACCACACACCGGTACAACAAGGTCACAACTCCTCGATTTACATCCCGTACCTACTCACTGCTAGGTGAACAGGGGCTACACGTGTGTGTGTGTGTGTGTGTGTGTGTGTGTGTGTGTGTGTGTGTGTGTAAAGCGAATTTTTTTAAGTCACTCGAACTAACAATGTTTTCGTTCATTCACAATATGTCCTGCAATGCATATGGAGACTAAGTTCGGCGTCTCGGTTTCATTAACCTTTCTAATAGCTAGTTAGTCCTTCTTGATACAAACCATCGCATGCTCACGTGACATCAATCCCATACAAAGATATTTTCTTTTCTGTTCATGTATATTTCACCATTACTTCATCATTTAACACTATTAATAATTTTTGAGTGCTAACTCCCCATTGACGTATACTGCGCAGCGTGACAAATACGTTCGTATTCTCAAACGCATTTTGTTCTAATAAAGACTATTTTCAACTGCTGCTCAGCTGACTACTCAGGTTTTTATGTATGTTTTACCCTTTGATGGTGCAAACCTATTCTTTTATTTTTTTTATGCAAGAGGGAAACTAGCCAGGGGCAACAAGACAAAAAAAAAATAAAGGCCCACTTCATATGCAAGTTCCCTAAAAAAATTTGAAAGAATTGGCCGAGTGACAGAAACAAATGTCTTGAAAACTCCCTCTTACAAAAAGTCAAGTCGTAGGAAGATGGAAATACAGAAGAAGGCATGGAGTTCTAGAGCAGTGGTTCCCAAACTGGGGGGCGCGCCCCCCTAGGGAGGCGTAAAGAGAATTCAAGGGGGGCGTGAAGTCATCTGCTAAAAAAAATGTTTTAATAGATTATAAGAATAATAAAATCAAAATGTCTCTCTGGAATGTACTATTATTTGTTTGAGTGGCTTTCATTATTAAAATTTAATACAAACAGAGATCTGTTTTCCTGAACAATGCTAAGAAATAAATGCAATAAAATAAAATAAGTTCACATGAGCAAAAGAGGAAGTGGGAGGGGGGGGCGTGCGGGTCTACTGGAAGGAAGAAGGGGGCGTCAGGTAAGATAGTTTGGGAACCACTGTTCTAGAGTTTACCAGAGGAAGGTATGAATGATTGAGAATACTGGTTAATTCTTGTACTAGAGAGTTGGACAGAATAGGGGTGAGAGGATAGAGAAAGAATTGTGCAGCGAGGCCGCAGCGCAGGAGGATGGGAAACATGAAGTTAGCAAGATTAGTAAAGCAGTTAGCATGAAAATAGCGAAAAAATATAGGAAGAGATGCAACATTTCAGCGGTAAGAAACACGCTGAAGGCAGTAAATCAGAAGAGGGGAGTTGATGAGACGAAAAGCTTTTGATTCCACCCTATCTAATAAAACTGTATGAGTTGAACATCCCCCCGCCAAACATGCGGAGAGTACTCCTTACAAGGACGGAAAAGGCTCTTGTACAGATTTAGCGGTTGGAGGGGCGAGAAAAGTCAGGCGTGATCTGATGACTTCCTGAAGGGTTGGTCGTCTCTGAAAGGACGTGGAAACATCAGCGAATGGAGTGGATAGGGCCAGAAGTCGGGTTAAGATCATATATGAATAATAGAAAGGAGGAACACCACTATTAATAGATTTAGGTGAAGAACAGTGTCAGTCTCACATCTATCAACTCGACACAACCTTCCAGACAACTGCGTCCTATTCTTTATTGACACTCAGCTGTCCCCATCTTCTACACTGAATATCATCGGTCTGTCCTTTACTCATAATCTACACCGGAAACTTCACATCTCATCTCTTGCTAGAACAGCTTCTATGAAGTTAGGCGTTCTGAGACGTCTCCGCCAGTTTTTCTCGCTCCGTTCAAACTGCTAACTTTGTACAAAGGCCTCATCCGTCTTTGTATGGAGTACTCTTTGCATGTCTGGGGGGGGTTAGATAGGATGGAATCAAAAGCTTTTCTTCTCATTAACTCCCCTCCTCTGACTGACTGTCTTAGCCTCTTTCTCACCTCCGAAATGTTGCATCTCTTTCTATTTTTTATCGCTATTTTCATGCTAACTGCTCTATCGATCTTGCTAACTACAAACCTTCCCTCCTCCTATACGGCCTCGCTACACAAGGCCTTCTTCCTCCTCTCACCCTTTTTATATCCAACTCTCTAATACAAGAGTTAACCAGTACTCTCAATCGTTCATACCTTTCTCTGGCAAACTCTGGAATCCCTGCCTGCTTTGTAATTCCGTCTCCCTACAACTTGACTTCTTTCAAGAGGGATGTTTCAAGGCATTTGTCTCTGACTTGGGATAACTCCTTTGATCTTTAAGGGAACTGGCAATCCACTGGGCCTTTTTTTCACCTTGGCCAGCATCCCTTCTTGCATAATATATATATATATATATATATATATATATATATATATATATATATATATATATATATATATATATATATATATATATATATATATATATATATATATATATATATATATATATATATATATATATATATATATATATATATATATATATATATATACGTGCACGTTAATACAGAAAAATATACTTGAAGATCCCGATAACTCCCTTTACATCCTATTAAGAGTTAACACAGATACCAGAATACCTGACATGATGGAGAAAAATAATACTGATAAATAGGGGCGACAGCGGCCTCAAGCCCCCTCCATTCCTGCCTCCCATGTTCCAATCATTCATGAATCACGGAATGCATTCTATCTTCTATGTTGAGTGCACAGCCAATATAATTACATTCAGTGACTAATTTACTGATGGAGTTAATCTTTAATGTAACGAAAATTAAAAATAAAGAACACTGAAACAGTAAATGATACGGGGCGTCTCCTGTGACCTCAGTAGACTTCCATAAAGCACCCACTATCAGTCCCCCACACTTGTGATCTGTTTTAGATTAAGTGTGATTTGTCTAAAGCAATGATGGAAACGATAACGATGATGAAAAAGTATGACGTTGAGAGAGAGAGAGAGAGAGAGAGAGAGAGAGAGAGAGAGAGAGAGAGAGAGAGAGAGAGAGAGAGAGAGAGAGAGAGAGAAGAGAGAGAGAGAGAGAGAGAGAGAGAGAGAGAGAGAGAGAGAGAGAGAGAGAGAATCAAAGACTAATAACTACAAACATGATAAGCATAGAAGCACAAACTGACTGACATTTGTGCATCAACGGTAAAGTCACAAAGCGCCGCCCGCTTACCACCCTTGCCCAAGTTCTAAGAGGAGGGTGAAGCAGACGGCCAATATAGGAAGGAAGTCTCACGCTCTCTCCGACTAAGGGATAACCCGAATGTAAGTACCCTACAAGCACAGGAGATAGGAAGGGAAGCACGACCACTCCTTGTAAATGGGTTCCTTCCGTGTTTCCTGGATGTGTGTGTGTGTGTGTGTGTGTGTAGTAGTAGTAGTAGTAGTAGTAGTAGTAGTAGTAGTAGTAGTAGTAGTAGTAGTAGTAGTAGTAGTAGTAGTAGTAGTAGTAGTAGTAGTAGTAGTAGTAGTAGTAGTAGTTGTTAAGGTAGTAGTAGTAGTAGTAGTAGTAGTAGTAGTAGCAGTATACTCGTTTTCCTGTAAGACGGCAGAACCCCTCAAAATAAGCCCCTCCCACACCTTTTCCTGATTGGCAGGTCAGTAAATGAGGTCTAATCCTTCCCCTTCCTCCGCTTCTCTCTCTGAGACACACACACACACACACACACACACACACACACACACGTGTGTGTGTGTGTGTATGTATTTACAAATAGGTAAATACACATGCACACACATG
>NC_059272.1:7494549-7499549 GCF_017591435.1 Portunus trituberculatus | reverse complement strand
CGTTTTAATCCTTCAAACTACAGCTCTATAGCTTTAATTTCTTGCTTGTCTAAAGTTTTTTAATCTATCATCAGTAGAAAGATTCTTAAAAGTCTGTCATTTCACGATTTTCTTTTTGATCGCCAGTATGGCTCATGTCAAGGCTGCTCTACTGGTGATCCGGCTTTCCTTACCGAATCTTGCTCATTCTCTTTTAGAAAAATTTGGTGAAACCTTTGCTGTTGCTTTAGACATATCAAAAGCTTTTGATAGAGTCTGGCACAAAGATTTGATCTACAAACTACCCTCTAACGGTTCCTACACTAATGATACAAGCATAAACTTTTCCACGTCATTTCAGAGACGACCAATCCTTCAGCAAGTTAACAGATCCCGCAAGAACACCCCAGAACGCCTGACATAATCTTTCTAGATTTCTGATTGGGGCAGAGAAGACTTAGTACTCGTAATGTTCAATGCCTCAAAAACTCAATTTCTCCATCCATCAACTCGATACAATCTTCCCTCTTCTTCAATGACACTCTTCTACACTGAACATCCTCGGTCTGTCCTTTACCCATAATCTAAACTGGAAACTTCACATCTCACCTCTTACTACAACAACTTCTCCGCCAGTTTTCCTCATCCCCACAACTGCTAACTCTGCCTTATCTGCCCATGAATGGAGGAATCTTTGCATGTATAGAGAGATTCCTTACACAGTTTTATTAGATAGGATGGAATCTGAAGTTTTTCATCTCATCAATTCCTCTCCTCTGACTGACTGTCTTCAGCCTCTTTCTCACCGCCACAATGTTGCATCTCTTGCTATCTTCTATCGCTATTTCCATGCCAATTGCTCTTCTTATCTTGCTAACTGCATGCCTCCCCTCCTCCTGCGGCCTCGCTGCGCAAGACTTTCTTCTTCCTCTCACCGCTGTTCTGTCCACCTCTCTAATGCAAGAGTTAAGCAATATTCTCAGTCATTTATACCTTTCTTTGGTAAAGTCTGGTACTCCCTACCTGATTCTGTATTTCTACCTTTCTATGACTTGACTTCATTTAAGAGGAGGGGTTTCAAGACATTGATCTCTTTCCTTTGGCTACCTCTCTCTCGGACCTGCACAGGAAGTTGCATTCTGGGTGGACAATTTTCTTACTCTATCTTTTGGCCGTGGCCAGCTCTCCCCTCTCATATGAAAAAAAAAAAATAAAAAATAATAATAATAATGATAATAATAATAGTAATAATAATAATAATAAAATAAATAAATAGATAAAAATATATATATATATATATATATATATATATATATATATATATATATATATATATATATATATATATATATATATATATATATATATATATATATATATATATATATATATATATATATATATATATATATATATATATATATATATATATATATATATATATATATATATATATATATATATATATATATATATATATATATATATATATATATATATATATATATATATATATATATATATATATATATATATATATATATATATATATATATATATATATATATATATATATATATATATATATATATATATATATATATATATATATATATATATATATATATATATATATATATATATATATATATATATATTCATTTATTTATTTATTTAGTTGAGTGAAGATCATGCAAAACGTAAAACTTAGAGGAGGAAGAAAAGTCGCAGTAGAAACATCATGTCTATTCACCTACGTACATCTTGGGAAGCATAACGTTTCACTACAAACAGAATCCCATCCTCAGACACTTTATAAAACATGTATACGAAACGTGAGTGTGGGACGTCCTTCCCCACCAGAAATCTTCGGGACAAAGAGGTCTTGGGCACAAGATCACCTCTCATGTATCACATCTACGTAATCAATATAATTCTAAAAAATAATAATAATAATAAAAAAATATATATATATATATTTTCTAGTCAATTCTAAAGAGTTTTTTTTTTTTTTAAATAAACTAATATATCTTTAAAACATTAATTCAAGACTAGATAAAACCAAAAAGAACCTAAAAGAAAAGCACAAAAAAAAAGGATGTAACGTGAGTAGGAAACTATGGAATAACAATTAGCTGAATGAATGTTTCATGGCTGTTAAGATTAGGTTATTATTTATAAATACATAGTAATTTAGCAATTCTCAATTATTCAAGTGATGTATAAAATTTTGAAGTCATGTTCTCTTAAAGCATGATCTAATTCTTTTGAGTGATTTCTTATGACTGAAAAACCTGGATTTGAGATCTGTTTGCCTGTCCTAAATGGGATGCCCTTGTGCTCACTCATACGTAATATCAAGTTTCAGCTTGTTAAATAGATATATCCGATTATACAACTAAGACAACGAAAACCATATACTGTGTTAAAGGAGAGTTCACACGTGCCAAGCAGCGACTGATGTTTTACGTACATAGAGTTTCCGACTCATCCTTTCTAGTCGGAAAGTGTCAGACGTAGCGCCTGGAAAGTATCGACTATAGTTGGCACCTTGGCGGGAAGTGAATGTCTACAAACAACTACCCGCCCAGATGTCTGCCTCCAGTGACGATGCTGAAGCTGTGGTTGCTTTTCTTTTGCAGTAACGGAAGTCAACAGAAAAGAAAATGTTTGTGGATACATCCCTGGCTAGGTAGAAGGGAAGAAAGGAGTGTCTACCACACTAAATTAGCCTACATTTGTCATAAAAAAATTGTCAATCTTTAGAAGATTATGCACAATTGCGATCAAATTAAATCTTGACAAGTCTTCAATCCTCACCTCCAACAACACTTCTTGTAGAATGGCAGCTATTTCGTTAAACGACGATTTCCACAAGCTTTTTTTCACAAAAGTGATTGTATAATTAATTTCTGGAGTCCCCGATGTGTTCTTTTTCCCTCACCAACTCTAACATCTTCTCTATACCTGTGGAGACCACATTTTTAAAACTTACATGCTATTTATTCCGTGACGTCACTACGTATCCAGCCGAAAATTCTAACGGCTGACAATTCCACCTGCATATTGACACGTGTGAATAAAGTCGCAAATCGACTAGCAAGACCGAACAAAAGCTGTAAAGAGAGAGAGAGAGAGAGAGAGAGAGAGAGAGAGAGAGAGAGAGAGAGAGAGAGAGAGACCTACAGTATGAGATCATCTATTAAGTAATTGCTATAGGCTACCAAGAAAAATCAGCCTTCAGGCCAATTTCTAAATGATATACAGCTTATTTATCTTTCATTATATGCACATGAATATGTACAGGTCTACATCTACCTGCACATGTATACTTACATGTGTACACGACCTGGTCCAACCATACGTTTTCCCAAAAGATAGATTTCCACCTCTCACCCAAATCAACCAAAGCTGAAAAACACTGTATTATTTAATTTGTATGTATGATTTACCGTTTAAATCTTTATGCACGTTATGCCACCACTATTAAGAGTATTTTAAGATCACATATATGCAGAGCTGGGCACTTCCGTACTTCGGTCCGCACCTCCGCTCCTCCATACCTGTGGACCACCAAACGAGGTGCGGAGGTCCAAAGTGAAATTTTCTTAAGTGCGGAAGTAAAAAGTACGGAAAGGCGACATTTTAAGTCCGTACCTTCGCACCTGAGACATGTGGGGAAAGACGAAATTTTAAGTCCGTAGCTCCACACCTCAGACAGGTGCAGAAAAGCGAAATTTTGAATATGTACTTCCGCACCTGAGATTTTCAAGGAGAAAAAATTAATAAAGACGACAGTCCGCACTCCGTAGCATTACTTTCGGCCGTTTTTGGCGGTCTGTGCTACCAGGCATATTTTCCCACCATTTGAGTGACGTCACTCATTCAGGTCTAAGCATGCACCTCTTTCTCTCTCTCTCTCTCTCTCTGGATTGTCTTTAACTCTAAAAGATTGGCTAAATTTTCCTTCAGCATGATAACAGTGAGGGCCGCTGCTGCTGCTGTGATGGGTGGTTGTCCACTATTCCCCTCACCCCGGCTCCCCCACTATTCTTCTCCTTCACCATTTGGATCTAGGGGTGTGACTATAGGTTTTGGTGGTGGTGGTGTATTTTTTATGTTTTTTATTTTATGATATTAGGCCTGTTTGAGAGAGAGAGAGAGAGAGAGAGAGAGAGAGAGAGAGAGAGAGAGAGAGAGAGAGAGAGAGATACTGTAGACGCAATACAACGTTCCCAGAAATAGCATTTACGTTGGAGATAGATATTTTCATTAAAGAGAAAATTGTAGAACTTTAAGATTTTGAAGTAGGGAGTTACACACACACACACACACACACACACACACACACACACACACACACACACACACACACACACACACACACACACACACACACACACACACACACACACACACACACACACACACACACACACACACACACACACACACACACACACACACACACACACACACACACACACACATATATATATATATATATATATATATATATATATATATATATATATATATATATATATATATATATATATATATATATATATATATATATATATATATATATATATAGATATATATATATATATATTGTGATGGGCACCGTCTTAATCCCCTTTAATTTATTACATTATTATATGTAAAGCCTATGGCCACCCATCGCGGGCCCCTCGGGCTGTTCTGCTGAGCAGACAACCCCCTCCTTCTTCTCGCTTCTCGTTGCAAGCGGGAGTCAGTACAGAGGTAGCCTTCAGCGGAGGTAGACACGTGCGCTCTTGGTTTCTGGCACAGGGTGGAGACACGTGTTGCTGGGCTGTTCTTGTTACTCGCTAGTCATTGGTCTGGGAGTTGTGCCCTCCTGTTGAGTAGCTGGCTTGCTACTGGGTAGACCGTGGCTGTGTAGGACAACGGGCTTGTTGTCCTGAGGAAAGTGTAGCCGGTTGGGGCTGTATT
Source organism: Portunus trituberculatus (assembly GCF_017591435.1). Classification (NCBI taxonomy): domain Eukaryota; kingdom Metazoa; phylum Arthropoda; class Malacostraca; order Decapoda; family Portunidae; genus Portunus; species Portunus trituberculatus. The sequence goes on along the minus strand of NC_059272.1, from coordinate 7,494,593 downwards.
TCCTGTTGTGCGTTCGTCCACTCGGGTGTGGCGACGCGGAGGGA
>NC_059272.1:7339549-7487049 GCF_017591435.1 Portunus trituberculatus | reverse complement strand
AGTTTTCCTCTTTAAATTTGATTACAAATAACATGATGGTTTTTTTTTTTTTTTTTTTACAATTCTTTTGTTTTATACCTTCTAAAGGAGCAATTCTTAACATTATCAATTTAGTAGTCGTTTTTTGTATGAAGACCGTGGTGTGTGTGTGTGTGTGTGTGTGTGTGTGTGTGTGTGTGTGTGTGTTTCACTGTTTGATCTGCTGCAGTCTCTGACGAGACAGCCAGACGTTACCCTACGGAACGAGCTCAGAGCTCATTATTTCCGATCTTGGGATAGGTCTGAGACCAGGCACACACCACACACCGGGACAACAAGGTCACAACTCCTCGATTTACATCCCGTACCTACTCACTGCTAGGTGAACAAGGGCTACACGTGAAAGGAGACACACCCAAATATCTCCACCCGGCCGGGGAATCGAACCCCGGTCATCTGGCTTGTGAAGCCAGCGCTCTAACCACTGAGCTACCGAGCAGTGTGTGTGTGTGTGTGTGTGTGTGCCAGCTGCAGTCCCTGTCGAGACAGCCAGACGCCACCCTACGGGAGAGGAGCTCAGAGCTCATTAGTGCCGCCGTGTGTGTGTGTGTGTGTGTGTGTGTGTGTGTGTGTGTGTGTGTGTGTTTCCAAGTTTACTGAGCTGTATTTGCATGGTTGTTAAGGTAGCAGCCAAGTGTGGTTTTTGGTTGAACATGGTGAAACAGGTCACAACTTTTTTTTCTCTTCAGGAGAGCTGTTTGGGCAGTTAGAAAATCATGGTTGTAAATCTGAGATCATTGCACAACATTTTGAATAAAAAATTTTCAGAGCAAGCTTGTTCCTGCTATTTTTGTTTTTAACATCTCTTTTTCCTCACCTTTTTCTTATATCTGTGTATTTAAATATGAAGTTTGTCTTTGTCCTCAGTTTCATTGCTTCATTTTTTCAGGTCCATATATGTGACTCGCCAGTCATAATAAAGAAGGAGGAGGAGTATATTCTCAGAATTGACTCAGAGGATATTACAAGTAGCATGACACTACCAGAGCAATAGTGTGCTTTGTTGCCAGCTTTTATGTATTCAATCTTTCATACCAAAAGCTCTGCAGAAAATTTTTGTCCTTCATTCAAAGGGTAATCCTGAAGATTTCGGATAGTGAAAAAGTAGACAAATCTATCTTACTTCTCAATGAGAAAATATATAACAAAACTACTCCTAATATAAATTAATTATTTAAGATGATGCCCTTATTTGTGTTATAGTAAACATGAAATAAGATCCTACAATTCTCTTTCATTTGCCTCTGCATGTCTATGAATCTGGGTTTGATTTATTTTGACTTGTTGATCATAAATTAGTCATTGGGACAAGATTACATCAGTCTGGTTTTGACTAGTTTTGGAGAAATGTTGGTCATAAATTAGTCATTGGGACAAATTTCAATCAGTCTGGTTTTGACGACTTTTGGAGAAATGCTGGTTATTAATTTGTCGTTGGGACCAATTTCAATTAGTCTGTTTTTGACTAGTTTTGGAGAAATGTTGGTCATAAATTAGTCATTACTCAGGAATTGTGACTAATCAGAATTCATGCTGGACTAATTATATAATTATTGACCATGCTTGACTAATTTGGTTAGTCTCATGTGTTAGGGCATTACTAACTTTTTTTTAGTCTGGATGACTAACATCTGCTGACAGTGTGTGTGTGTGTGTGTGTGTGTGTGTGTATATATATATATATATATATATATATATATATATATATATATATATATATATATATATATATATATATATATATATATATATATATATATATATATATATATATGAATGAATGTAAAGTAAAACACAGAGAGAGAAAGCAAGTATCAAACGAACTCTTTAATCACAAGTCAGATATCAAACCAAAAATAGATAAGCAGTCGAGTCATTCATTCCACTATCACGTAAATCTCACTTATCTCAGAGACAACAAAAATTACGTTGTTTATTGTTATTTCGATGTTGATATGGATGATGGCGCCACAGGACCAATTGTTGGGGTGCCTTAGATCGAACCAATGAACGGAGGAGGAGCAGACAGGTGATAGAGTCTGGTAAGAGCGAATTTAGATTTACAATGTAGCAGAGTACACCATCTATGGATGTCTTTTTTGTGTCTTCCTATGTGTATCATGTAGTACGAGTACACTTGCTATACGATTACTATCTTTTTTCAAAGAAACTCCAAAAGCATAGGTAGTATAAAATCTATACAAGAAAACAATTCTTTCGTTCTCAAACCAATACTCTTGCGACAGTCTGCCGTTATTTTTTTGTACTGTACATTATCTCTCTCTCTCTCTCTCTCTCTCTCTCTCTCTCTCTCTCTCTCTCTCTCTCTCTCTCTCTCTCTCATTTTCTGTTTTGTATTTTCAGGCTATGCAGTAATTTCTAAACATTTTTTCTCTTTTCCTCGTTTTCTGTCTCTTTCTATTGTAACAAAGAAATACACGTGACTTTTACATCATATCAAGGTCAAGGTGTGTTCAGAGTTAAAAATGGTAAAATTTCAAAAGGTTTACATTCACACAAACGAGACGGATCGCCAGGGTTGTTAATGGCTACGGTCATGACCCCGGCGTGCTACAGAAACTGAAGGAAAGACGTAATTATATGAAGCAGAAATTACATAATGCTAATAAGAAAAAAAGCTGTACAGGAATAAATTAAGTAATGCTACCAAGAAAAAGAAACTATACTAAGGATCAGACGGCCAGTGAGAATAGCTGATTGTAGTTTCCTGACGCGGAGAGCACCCATCCCGATCGTGTGTGAGTTACTGACCTCAGGTTTCTGGAACTTGCTGAGTCGTAATTATTGCATATGAGCAATTGTAATTCTTGAAACCAGACTCGATTAGACATAACTGAAGTGAATTAAGGTTTTGAGAAGTAGTGGGATGGATGGAATTCCCATAGCGAGCATAGAGGAGGATGGAATAGAGCTGGGGAATGCCATTGGTTGCCACTTTGCTACTTTGCAATGCAGTGTATTACCGTATTTCATTTCCGGATTTCTGTAGTTAGTTTCTGGTGTTTTCATTTTTATAAAATACGAGTAAATACATAACGTAAAAGCTTATTCAAGGGAAAACATTCCGCTACGAGAGGCAGTGAACTCTCGCCTACACCCGCCCTCCTCCCCTTGCTTACGAGCCTGGATAGCTCAGTTTACACCTGCAGGGCCCCCGTTCCAACGAGCATCCAAGATGCAGTATGTATCTTACACGTAACGGTCATTTGACGAAAAAATCCATCAGAGTGGGGGGAAAGAGTATATCAACGGCGTTTGATGACGTTTTTACGCTCTCCGGCCCAGCACAGCCTCAAAAGGTCTTACGCCCATCCACCCGACGGGAGGTAAAATTTGATTGTTGAGTCAATTCCATTCATCCGTATATAGTAATCCCTGAATCTCACAGGACTCTGTAATCTCTCTTATCCTCTCTCCTCCTCTCGCCTCCATAAAGCTTCACTTACATGAATAATGTCTACAGTGTCTATAATAGGATCGTAAAAAGAGCTCTTCTGCGATGCACAGGCGACATCTGGTTATTTCCTCTGGGCGACCATTTTGGATGGTTCAGCACTATTGGGTGGTGGCTCTTGCTACGCAGATTTCTGAGTTTAAAGGCCGGTTCACACGTGCCAGTTTGCGACTCAAATTGCAAATCGGTACAACTTCCAATCGAATATTGGTGTCTAGCGACTGGAGAAACAGGTCGCAAAACAAGACCAACATGTTGATCCTGTTCAGTCGATTTGCGACTTCATTTTGTTGTGACGTCACGGAGTAAAATTTGAAAATGTGGTCCCCATTTATGATGACGATTGCGATCAAATTAAATCATCACAAGTATTCAATCTTAACCTCCAACATTGAGGGAAGCAGTCATCGGAGAGTGATAGTTATCTCATCGAACGCAGATGTACGTAAGGTTTTTTTGCTGTAGAATTCACTTGTAGGGTTCCAGATATGTTCTTTTCCCTCACCAACTCCAAAATTTTCTTCTCTACATCGACACCACATTTTCAAACCTTTCTCCGTGACGTTACAACGTAAATAAAGTCGCAAATCGACTGAGCAAGACCAATATGTTACATGGTCTTGGTTTGCTACAGGTTTTTCCATCGCTAGTACCGATATTCAGTCGGAAACTCTACCGACTTGCAATTTCAGTCTCATATTGACAAATGTGAACCCGCTAAATTTAATCCAAGGCGGGAGTACCCCGGAACGGGCGCCTGACTCATCCTATTTTTTTTTTTTTTTTTTTTAATGTTATGGCCTATAGTGCATGTAGGCATACTTGAAGAGTATACGTGGGGAAGCGCTGTTAAACTTCCACCCATTATTGGCGCAGGCAATTTTATTTAAAGTGGTACCCATATTAGGGCCCATATCACCCCCCAAGCGCATCTTTGGTGTAACCACCTAGAACCTGGGTATCATGGTGACATGTAGGTAACTTTAAAGCACTCAACAAATGGCATAGTTTCAAAGCTGTATGTGGTGGGATTCGAACCTACGCATGGACATCTGCCCGATCCCACGCTCACCACCACTACGCCACCGCCTCCCATGTAACAGGTAAATGTAACAGGTCCATGCCCACAAAATTAAAGCTGTCTTTTTCAGTTCTCCACAAGCGTTAAGGAAACACACATTTTCCGAATTATTCTTTTCGCGCACGTTTCCTGGAAGATCCGGAACATAGCAACTAATCCAGCTCACAAGCTTCCCAAATTGATAAATCAAACATAATATGGATTTACGAAGGGAAAGTCGTGTCTCACAAACTTGTTGAGCTTTTATAGTAAGGTTTATGCGGTGGCAGATAAAGGTGATAATTATGACATTCTATACTTAGATTTCAGTAAAGCCTTTGACAAGGTACTTCATCAGAAGCTCTTAAAAAAGGTTAAAGCACACGGTATAGATGGTAGAATATTAGGCTGGATTAAAGCGTGGTTAGAAGACAGGAGGCAGGGTAGTAATTAATGGATCTAATTTCGAGTGGGGAGAAGTAGTTAGTGGGGTGCCACAGGGCTCAGTTTTAGGGCCATTATTATTTCTAATATATATCAACGACTTGGATAGTGGAATTAATAGTGATATTAGTAAATCTGCGGACGACACAAAGATAGGTAAATTAATAAGGTCCGATTCGAATGCCAAGGCTTTGCAGGCAGACTTGGATAGGATGAAAGAATGGACAGATAGATGGCAAATGCAGTTCAATATTAACAAGTGCAGGGTACTGAGCGTAGGTAGAGATAACGTGGCAATAGGATGTTCCAAGTATGAGAAAGATTTAGGAGTCTTAGTTAGCTCTAACTAAGGAAGGAAGCAATGTATTGAGGCCAGGAATAAGGCGAATAGAGTATTGGGATTAATTTTTAGAAGTGTTAAAAGCAGGAGTCCTGTAGTAATACTAAAATTATACTTGGCGCTGGCCAGGCCACATCTTGACTATGCAGTACAATAATTATTCTGGTCCCCACATTTCAGGAAGGACATAACTCTGTTGGAGTCAGTGCAAAGGAGGATGACTAAAAAGATACAGGGGATGAGGGATATTCCCTATGAAGAGAGACTGATAAAACTCAATCTGCATTCCTTAGAGAGACGTAGGTTAAGAGGAGACCTGATAGAAATATTTAAATGGTATAAGGGTTTTAACAAAGGGGACATGAATGTAGTTCTTAGGATAAGTAGTGGGGACAAAACCAGAGATAATGGGTTTAAACTTGAAAAATTCTGGTTTAGGAAAGAAATGGGAAGAAACTGGTTTTCAAACAGAGTGGTTGATGAGTGGAACGGTCTCAGTGGTCATGTAGTCAGGGCTGAATCAATAGGGAGGTTTAAAAGAAGGTTAGATGGGGAAGATAGATGGAATTAGATAGCTTAAACACACAGAGACTGCCTCATATAGGCCGGGCGGCCTCTTGCAGCTTCCCTCTTTTCTTATGTTCTTATGTTCTTAAATTCCCATGGTAATTGAAGGGCGGGCATTGAGGCCATGCGAAAGAGACAGCGACGCTAACATGGTAGCGAAAACAGGACAATATGTAAATATTGTTTTCAATAAAATCTTGGTGATACAAGTCAGTCATAGGTAAAAATCATTATTGAAACTGAGTAGCGTGAATTGTTTCAAATTAAGTGAACAACAACATGGGCTTGAAATAACTATAAAACTGTCAAGCCTTCCAGCGGCGTATGGTATTCAGGTAGAGCAGGTGGAGGTGTCTGAATGGCTTTCTTGTCTTGAGGTCTTGAGACACAACTTCGAGTACATCATTGTGTTCTGGTACAATATCATAATACAGTGTGAGGTCATGATTGATACAATCAATTCACGCTAACATACTTATTAGAGTGGCTAGTATTTGCGCAGGTGAAGTAGAATAGGTCTGAAGAAATGATAAATGGGATAGAAATATTTTAAGATAGCAAAATCTAAGGAGTGATCTGGACAGCTGCTAAACGTGCTCCCTACATTTAACTTTCCACTTTTACTTTCCACGTTAATAACAGCTCATCAAAGAACACACACTCATACACACACAGATGTGGGACATGGAGTAGAACTGGAGAAAGTAAAAAAGGAAAAGGACTTAGGAGTGACGATGAAAGAAAACAATCAACCGGTAAGCCATATTGATAGAATTTTCAGAGAGACATATAATTTGCTAAGGAATATTGGAGTAGCATTTCACTACATGGACAAAGAAATGATGAAGAAATTGATAAGTACTATAATAAGACCCAGATTGGAATATGCAGGAGTAGTGTGGACCCCTCATAAAAAGAAACACATAAGAAAGTTGGAGACACTACAAAAAAAATGGCTACAAGAATAGTTCCAGAATTTGAAGGGATGACATATGAGGAGAGACTAAAGCCTATGGATCTACCAACCCTGGAACAGAGAAGGGAGAGAGGTGATCTGATACAAGTCTATAAATTGATCAACGGAATGGACCAAGTGGATAATGAGAAACTGATCCTGAGAGAAGAATATGACATTCAAAGCACAAGATCGCATAGTAAAAAGCTGAGAAAGGGAAGATGTCTGAGAGATGTTAAAAAAATATAGTTTCCCACAAAGATGTGTTGAGACGTGGAACAGTTTGAGTGAAGAAGTGGTGTCAGCAACGAGTGTGCATAGTTTTAAAGAAAAATTGGATAAGTGTAGATATGGAGACGGGGCCACACGAGCATAAAGCCCAGACCCTGTAAAACTACAACTAGGTAAATACACACACACACACACACACACACACACACACACACACACACACACACACACACAAAACTAAAAGTGATAAGGGCAAGAAACTAAAAATGATATATACGAACATAGACGGGGTTCTATCAAGTAAATTAGAATTAAAAGATTACATAAAGAAAGAAAAACCGGATATTGTATGCCTGGCTGAAACAAAACTAAATGAGTCAATCAAAATAGACATAGATAATAGATATAACGTATGGAGGAAAGACAGAGGCGGTAAAGGAGGAGGAGGAGTCATGATGATGTTAAGAAAAGAAATGGTGGTAAACCAAGTAGAATATGGGGAATGAAAAGCAGAAGTACTGTATATTAAGATACATATTGATAAAAAAAAAAAAGAGTTAACAATCATTAGAACATATGTGCCACCAAAAACAAATTCATGGACAAATCAAGAATGTAAAGACATGATAAACGAAACAATAAGGAGTCTAACGAGAGTCATTAAAGAAAGGAAAAAAGTGATATTAGTAGGAGACTTCAACTGTAAAGAAGTGGACTGGGAAAATTATGAAAGTGGTATGGGGGAAGAAGCCTGGGGAGAAAGATTCCTGAACCTAATGATAGATAATATGATGGACCAAAGTGTAAAGGAAAACACAAGCTTCAGAGGAAACAACGAGCCGGCGAGTTTGGACCTGGTTTTTACAAGGAGTATACAAATTAATGATGATATAAGATATAAGTGCCCATTGGGAAAGAGTGACCATGTAATATTAGAAATTAATATAGAAGAGGGAAAATATGATAGAGACGATCATACAAAGGAGACAGATTAAATTACAGAAAGGCTGATATTGAGAATCTCAAGAACTATTTCAAATACGTTAACTGGGAGGAGATAAAAAACTCAGAGAGGTTTGCAAGAGAAATATAACTTATTTTTGGAAATATACAAAACAGGAGTCAGGGAAAGATTGGTTTAACGCAAGGTGTGGCAGGCCAAAGGAGAAAAGAGATGGAGCATGGAAAAGGTGGAGGAGAAATAGAAATCCAGTAAATAAGGAAAACTTCAAGACAGCGAGAAATGAATATGTTAAAGTGACGAAGGAAGAGGAGAGGAACTATGAAAGGACATTGTCGAAAAATGTAAGGAGCAACCTAAATTGTTCTACATATTCATTAATGGGAAAATAAGGCAAAAAGAAACAATAGAAAGGTTAAAAGTAGAGAATGGGATGGTGGAAGACCCAGAAAGTATGGCAGAACTGTTAAATAGTAAATTTCAGGAGGTCTTTACTAAGGAATCCAAATTTGAAAGGCCACAGGGAAATAGAGAGACCGTCTATATGAAAGAGATTAAAGTAACCAAGCTTGAAATAAAAGAATTAATGAAGGAATTGGATGAAGAGAAGGTAATGGGACCGAATGAAGTCTCAGGCAGAATACTGAAAGAATGTAGGGAAGAACTAGCAAGTCCTATATACATCATAAAATGCTCAATAGAAAATGGAACAGTAGTCTTGTAGAATGGAAAAGAGCTGAGGTGGTTCCCATATAAGAGCGGAAGGAAGGAAGAACCTTTAAATTACAGACCGGTATCACTAACTAGTGTAATATGTAAGATGTGTGAAAGAGTAATAAAGAAGCAATGAATTGAGTTCCTCGAAGACAACAAATTATTATCAAATAGCCAATTTAGTTTTAGAAAAGAGCAGTCGTGTGTAACAAATTTACTGAGTTTCTACTCTAGAATAGTTGACAGAGTACAAGAGAGAGAGAGGGATGGGTTGATTGTATTTATTTGGATTTAAAAAAGGCATTTGATAAAGTGCCACATGCAAGATTACTGTGGAAGTTAGAGGAGAAGGATGGCTTAAAAGGAAGCACATTGAGATGGATGGAAAATCATTTGATGGGGGAGAGAAATAAGGACGGTAGTTAAAGATATGAAGTCCAAATGGAGAGCAGTAGAAAGCGGAGTGGCCCAGGGGTCAGTATTGGCACCAATACTTTTTCTCATATATAAACGACATGCCAGAAGGAGTGAACAGCTACATAAATCTGTTTGCGGACGATGCGAAACTGTGCAGTTATAAAGCAAAAAGAGGATTGTGAAATACTGCAGGAAGACCTAAATAAGATCTGGGAATGGAGTAAAAAATGGGAGATGGAATTCAATGTGGATAAAAGCCATGTCATGGAAACGGGAAAGAGTGAAAGACGACCAGTGGGAATCTATAAGATGGGAGATGGAGTAGAACTGGAGAAAGTAAAAAAGGAAAAGGATTTGGGAGTGACAATGGAAGAAAATAATCAACCGGTAAGCCATATTGATAGAATTTTCAGAGAGACATAATAATTTGCTAAGGAATATTGGAATAGCATTTCATTACATGAACAAAAAAATTATGAAGAAATTGATAAATACTATAATAAGACCCAGATTGGAATATGCAGGAGTTGTGTGGACCCCCCCATAAAAAGAAACACATAAGGAAGCTGGAGAGACTACAAAAAATGGCTACAAGAATGGTTCCAGAATTTGAAGGGATAACATATGAGGAGAAACTAAAGGCTATGGATCTACCAACCCTGGAACAGAGAAGGGAGAGAGGGAATCTGATAGAAGTTTATAAATTGATTAACGGAATGGATCAAGTGGATAGTGAGAAACTGATCCTGAGAGAAGAATATGACATTAGGAGCACAAGATCGCATAGTAAAAAACTGAGGAAGGAAAGATGTCTGAGAGATGTTAAAAGAATATAGTTTCCCGCAAAGATGTGTTGAGACTTGGAACAGTTTGAGTGAGGAAGTGGTGTCAGCAAAAGTGTGAATAGTTTTAAAGAAAGATTGGATAAGTGTAGATATGGAGATGGGGCCACACGGGCGTAGAGCCCAGTAGGCCCTGTAAAACTACAACTAGGTAAATACACACACACGCACCGCATAACACACTCGGCTCACAACCGAAAAGGCCCGGGTTGTACGAGTCCTGGGCAGGGCAAGGTAAGGCAAAGCAAAGCAAATGGGCAAGCCTCTCGATGCGTATCCCCTGTTTACCTAGCAGCAAGTAAGTACGGGATGTAACTCGAGGGGTTCTGGCCTTGCTTTTCCAGTGTGTGGAGTGTGTTGTGGTCTCAGAAGGCGACCATGCTGAATTTAATTAGTGATTTATACACAGCGGCAGCCACAGGCAGGGCGTGTGCGACAATGTCAGTCAGACAAGTCTGGCCGGCCGCTAGGGAAGGAAGGAAGGAAGGATAGGGGTAAACCACCGGGATGGTGTACTGTGTTGCGCCAGAACTCTGCTGGCGACGTGTATTGTGTCTCACCAGAAGGAAGGGAAAAGGAAGCCTGGGGACAGGGTTTCTGTCACACCAGAAGGAAGGGAGAAGGAAGTCTGGGGGATGGGGTTTTTGTTGCACCAGAAGGAAGGTAAAAAGGAAGGAAGTTTGGAGGGAGGCCGCCAGCCAAGACTGTGCCGAGTCGTTGAGTTGAGTTGAGCGGGGATAGAAAAGATGGACTGACAAGTAGATCTAAGAAACAACTACAAATATGTCAAAACAAGATTATTAGATTTATTTTAGGCTTAGACCCCAGATCTCATATAGGACAAGCGGAGAGAAAACAAGTAAATATGCTTAGTGTTAAGAATAGGGTAAAAGAATTAAAATTAAGCCACGCACACAATATTCATAACAACAGAGGACCAACATATCTTGCAGAACACTTCCAAAGGAAAACAGATACCCATACAATTAGGACAAGAAATAATGATTTGAACTTTTGTATGTCAATCGCACAGGGTCCCTCAGCACATACATTCTATCACACAGCCATTAGAGACTGGAACTCATTACCAAAAAACCTACAAATCATAAAATCCAAACACCTGTTCAAAGTAGCTCTCAGGAAATATTTACAGGATGAAGAAAGAGCTGCTGAATCAAATGACTATGTTTATTTTTAACCATGACTGTCTTAGAATGTAGATTTAGGCTTTACTGTTAATTTTATGGAAGAGTAGGTAAATAAGTCTTAGATTTAGTATTACTGTGTGCCATTTCTATATGTATAATGACTCCTGTGCTGTCTGCCCCATCTTGCTGGATAGAAAAAGGGACCCTACTGGAATTAAGTTGTTAAACTTTAGTTGGTCATCCTGGAGGAAATATCTATGTACATTCAGTGGTTTTATACTATGCCTGTAATGCACATGAAGAATCCAAATAAACTTACTTACTTACTTACTTACTTACTTATGGGTGAAACTATGAAGAGTTGAAGTTGGTGGGAAGGGAAGTGTTGAGGGCTATAGTGAGAAAGGAAATAAAGTGGGAGTGTAAAGATGACGGGCAAACCGTCTTGCTAATTCTTACTTTATTTTTTTCTCTCTCTCTTACGGCTTGCTTCTGCCAATGATCTACTTGCTTTATCTTATGTCTAGGCTCTTTATCAAACTGATAAGTGTCTTATTATTATTTTTTTTTCTTTTATATAAGTTTCCTGGCTTTGCCTCTCTCCGCGTCCAGTTGTCTGCTGACAGTGCTGGTGTCCACCACCCCTTGCCGGGGAGGGGAAGTGGTAATAGGAGCCACCACGCTCTACACGACCGCTAGAGAATCCACACATCCTCCTCAGCAACTCAGGGCGCAGAGCAGAGTGCGCATGAAAGCAGTTACTGTCATAGTGTCTTTTGTTGTTGGTTTGTGTATGTGATTTTATTTGGAATACAAAGTTAGATTTAATGGTGGATGTGTTATGGAATTACGTGTGGATATACTGTTTCCCCTCAGCTTCTTTCCGCTGCCGGTTGTCTGCAGACAGCGCCGCGGTGTAGACCATCCCTTGCCGGGGAGGGGAAGTGGTAACGGGAGCCACCATGCTCTACACGACCGTTGGAAAGGCCAAAAATCCTCCCCAGCAACTCAGGGTGCAGAGCAGAGGAGAAAGTAAACCATGCATGTGCCTTGTTTGTTTGTTGTTATACTATATATTCCAGATCATGTAGGGTTAGTGTGATGTTCTATGTTTCATATGTCATGTCTCCAAGGTAGGTATTCCTGGTAAGTGTGCTATTTTATGAACATGGGTGGTGGGCCAATTTTGTTAAGATACTTTATAGGTTTCCTGAACCAGTTGTGTTCAGTTTCGTGTTCGTGACCATCTATTGCTGTAATGTATGTTGTGTCCTTAAGGATGTTCTCTATTTTTTGTTTAATGGTGTTTCCTCTTTTATGGATTTTGATCCAGGATTGAGGATCCAGGTTAAATAATGAGTGCAGTTCTTCTGTTGTTTTTGTATATGGATATTTCTCTTGGTGTGCAAACCTTAATACGTACTCGGTTTTGTATTCGTTGTAGTGAAAGCATTTTTTGTTTTGAGAGTGCATTAAGTGTGTAGGTTGGGTATGTTAGGAACTTAGGATAGGAAGAACACAAGCTTTAACTAAGTGTATTTTTATGTTGGTGTTTAGCATTTCAAAGCGTGAGTGCGAGGGGAGCTTTTTTGGTGACATGTGTAGCATGTTTGATGTATCCACGTGGACAGAGTTTTAATCCTAGTACGCTTGCTTCATTTGAGTAGGTTAAGTTTACTTCAATATTAACCGGGGTTGTCTTTAATAAAGCTATGGGGAGGATAGTGAATTTTGATGTGTTGGTTTTTACTTTCCATTTGTTCTCAAAATTATTTGTGTTTAATTTCTTTTTCTATCTTTTTTGTTAGCATATTTCTTGATTTGCCTGCTTGAGTTATGATTTGTGTAATGTCGTCTGCGTATTGTATGTTTATCCCATCTGTAATTGGTGGGGTATGTCATATGTATATACTGTGTAAAGTGTGGGTGATAGGCTGCTTCCTTGTGGTATACCACTGTGGAGTTGAAAGCTTTGGCCTTTGAAGCTATTTAGTGAAATAGAGGCTGATCTATTGTCGAGAAAGCTACAAAGTAGTTTTGCTATTATTCTAGGAAATTGTATCTGTCGTAATTTGTATTAGAGACCATTTGTCCATACCTTGTCAAATGCCTTAGAGACATAACTTAAAATTATACAACATTGCTTTTTGTCTAAGAGGGCTTTTGAAATGGTTTCTGTGATTGTTGCTAAGGCTGTGTCTATTGATCTGTGTTTGCAGAAACCATGTTGTGAGTCAGGTAATATATCGTTACTCTCTATGAATGTTCTGACTCTCATGTTAATTATTTTTTCATAGATTTTGTCCGGTACTTCAAGTAGTGAGATGGGGAGAAAGTTGTTGGGGTCTGTTGTTGGTTTGTTTAGTTTAGGAATGAACTTTATTTTAAGAGTGCTTGAATATGTTTGGGAAATATCCCATAGAAAATGATATGTTAAGAAGTTTAGTGAATATTTCTAAAACTTCATCGGGTAGATTCTGTAGAATGATTTTATTTATTTTAGTGTGTCCTGGTGTGTTATTTTTGAATTGCTTTATAATGTTTTTAACATTCTGTATTGTGATATGGGATGTTAAGTAGTTGTTGTTATTTAGGTTATCTGGGTTTCCTTGATGATAGGGAAGTATTTCTACTATGTTGTTGTTGATGTATGTGTTAACTATTTGATCATTCTCTTGATTGAAAAAAAAAATTTCTGTTGGGCCTATTCTTAAGACATTACTCCAGATTTCTCTGAAGATTTTTTCTTTGTCTTTTTCTTCATATATCTTTTTGTTATCTTGTATTAAATACTGTGTTTGATTTGATGTGTTACCTTTTAGTTGTTTTATGTTTTGCCAAAATTTCTTTTGATCTTTATAAAGTGTCTACTTGGTTTATTTTATTTTCCCAATTAATTATATTATGTTTTTTGCATTCTTCTACAATGGTGTGTTTTATGGTTTTATAAGTCATATATTTTGTATAGGTCCATCCTGCTTTTAAACTATATTCCATTAATTGTTTCACCCACCATTGCAATTCTTTTATACGTTGGTTGTATATAGGTTTCTGTGTTTTGTGTGTTCTGGTTGGTATATGTTTTTCCATAGTTGAGGTTATTGCTGTCATCCACTCTTTCATTGAGTTTTCCAATGTAGTTTGGTTGATGTATGGATGTGTACTTATGTTTTTGTTTTAAGTGTTGCATCTTGTTTAAATTCTTCCCAGTTAGTTTTCTTTGTTATGTATATGGCTGGTGTGTTTATTCTAATAGGATGTGAAGTTATCTTTATGATTATGGGTATGTGGTCTGAGTCAGTTGTTGGTCCTGGTTGGATAAGTATATTATGGTAAGTTTCATTGTTGGTTAGTATTATGTCTGTGGTGGATAAGGCATTGTGTAATATGTATGTTGGAAAATCTGGGCCTATATGTGCTGATTTATTATTATTGATCAGCATCATTAGAGCTTTGTCTATGTTATTATTCGTTTTCTTATCTAAATTGGGGTGATGTGCGTTTAAGTCCCCAATGATGTATGTTGGAGTTGATTGGGATGCTATTGCATGAAAGTCTGGGATTGGTAGGTAAGGTCTTCAAGGTGGAAGGTATGTTGTGGCAATGTTTATTGGGCCTGTACTTGTTTCTATTGTAATTTGTAGTATGTCAGTATTGTAATCATCTTTTATTTTGTGTTTCAAGTTATGTTTAACGAGAATAGCAGAACCGTCATGCATTTCATCGCTGGAGTTCATAAGGTAAGTAGTGCAATTTAGTGTTTTTATATTTTCGTTTGTTTTCATCGGGTGACTGTATTATGTCTGGGTCAATTTCTCTGTATATGTTACTGAGGGTGCTTTTTTTGATGTTCCAGTGTTGAACATTGTGTTGTACGTACGATGTTTAGTGTGTGTGGTGTGTGAGTGTATGCCATGTTGTGAGAAGTTGTATGTTTTATTGTGTTTAGGGTGTTTGAAAGTAGTTTTTTTTATTATTTTTTTTTTTATTAGTTTTATCTACTTAGAGGAGTGTCTGTGTCATGTTTTTGTTGATTTATTTGGGGGTGGTGTTCTCTCCTCATTTTTGCCACTGTGGATTTTGTTAAAGAGAGTGTCATCCATTATGCACCAACAGTTAGCGAGGTCAATATCGTTGTTTGTGAGGAGATTGTAAGTTTCTTGTTCGGTATATGCATTGTTAGTGAATCTCCATTTAAATCTGCCGCTGTCTAAAGCAGATTTTAAGTAGTTGAGACTGAAAGTGTCTTTTGGCCATCCTTCACTTTTCTTTGTTATGATTTGCATCCCAAGTTGGATGCCAGAAATATTTTCCAATTGATGCATTTCCTCAGGCTGGGTGTTGTTTAAGATTGTTTTTGGTGTGTCATTTATCTCAGAGGTATTTACCTGGGTTCTTTCTATTGGTTGAGATGGGAGATTACAAGTGTTGATGCTTGATTGTGAATGGTATTTTGAGTTTTTGGCAGGAATGTTTTGTGTCATTATGTTTAAAATTTCTCCAGATGGTGGATCCTCTGGTATAATTATAGTGGGTAGATTATTGGCTTTATATAGTTTGTTGAGCTCAATGTTAAAACTGCCTGGGTTAATGGAGTTCAGGTAGTGGGCATGGATTAAGCATGTCTGAATTTTTATGTGAGTGTCTTTGTTTAGGGTGTTGGTATTTGGTTGGAAAGTAGGTGTTATGTGATATGGCTGTAGGTTTGTGGGTTACTTTGCTTCCTGGCATTTCTTTTCTCTGAAATAGCTTTCTTTCTGAGTGGACATTTATTAGCTAATGTGTGGTGGTTTCCCTTGCAGTTAATGTATTTCTTTACGGTGAACTTGCAATTTTTCCAAGTATGCTCGGTGCTAGAGCATTCTGAGCATATTTTGAAATCATTAGTATATGGGCATTTGTTTGTAGAATGATCCTCTATTGTGTAACATTTTAAGCATGTAAGAACAGGGATGAATTCATCTAAACTGACGTTGAAGTGGGGGATGCTCATATGAAAAGCTAAAAGTCCAGTTTCTATTGCTTTTTTGGTTGCTGCAGAACTGTTCAGAGTAATTTTCATGATTTTTGTCTTGGGGATTTTGAAAATGTTTTTGATTCCTTCGTTCAGAAAGCTGTTTTCGTTTAGAAGTTCATCCTCAATATCCTTTTCGGGGTTGTTATAGATATGTTCGTCGGTATTTTTTATAATGATTGTCCTTTTGGCTCTAATTTCAGGGGGAAGCAATGGTTGGAATTTTCCTTGTTTAAGTATGTCCAAGGTGGTAGGAGAGAAAATTTTATCCACATCATCGTCCGTTCTGGTTAGTACGATGTATGCATCAGGTGTTGAGATGATCCTTGTAGTGTAAATTAGTTGTTCGGAGAGGGTCCTCAACAGTTGAATCTTGGTAGCCCCTGAGGGCTGAGGGTGCTTTAATTTTACCCTAGGCATGGTTACAACATATGCCTAGATTAAGAAAGCAATACAAAAACAATTAATCCTAAAAGGGGGCCGAAGCCCAACACACAACACAGCTAAGACAGTAAATTGAAGAAACCTACCTAGGCAGAGCAGTTTGAACACCCAGTTGCTAAAAACCATCACAATGTCCCTGCACCGCGCCTAGCCCTAAAGAAGTTTTTGGCCGACCTGACCAGTGGGCTTAAAGCAGCCCTCTAAGGCCCCCCTTTGAGCAAGCTGCAGGGTTCACCTTCACCCACCAGGGGACGCTAAGGCCGAAAAGAAAGTATAGTAAAAGGTAAAAAAGACACTGCACATGGGCTCTCTACCAAGAGGAAGAGCCCCAGTACACAAATGCAGGCTCCAGCAATAACTCGAAGCTGGGGAGCAAGAGGTAAAGGCTCTAGAAAAATAGTAAATGTCAAGTCAGTCACGATCTCGATGATCCGTCCGTGTGCCGTGAAAGTTCGCTCTCCCAGGGGTAATATAGAACATACCTGCAGTCTCATTCTATAAACACAGAGATACAATAATTCATCATGATATATTTTTCTACGTAATTCCTTGTAAGTAGTAACACAGGCAAAAGCAAAACCTATTCATGAACAAATGTCTATAAGTTGATTTTCTTGTTAACTGGCATTGATGCTTGTTTGGTCATCTTCACATTTCCCAAAGAGTACACCCTTGATTGGAAATGTATTAATCCAGTTGACAGTAAACATGAAAACAACATGTCAGTGTCACTTAAGAGTCCAAACCACATAGCTCATAGCCATGCAGATGCTGATAGAGCAGATGTCTTGCCTGGCACAGGAAGTGGACGGCCTGAAGACACAGATGCAACACCATCGCAATGAACAGTAAGACTTTCCGCACCCTAACATGGAATGTCAATGGTGTACATGCCCGCTTCACTGACCTACACTCTCATGTCCTTCTCCATAAGCCTGACATTATTATTATTGCCTTTACAGGAGGTAGGGCCACGGGTGCCAGAGGTGAGGGGTTATGTCTCCCACATTCTCAGTTGTGGTGACGGCAGTAGTCGGGGGATGGCCACTTGCATTAAACATGGGATTCCAGTTAACTTCATGGAAATGGGTGTCACTGAGGGTATTGAATTTATTACTGTTTGCTTGCACACTGTGGGTGAAATTGTTTACTTTGTAAACATGTACATTCATGCTGGTGCCTTAAATATTGCAAACTTTCCTGAATATGTTCTTGAGGAGGAGAGTGTTATCATGGGAGACTTTAATGCGAGGCATAAAGAATTAGGAAGTCACCTCACCACCAATGCCAATGGTGTGCGCTGGAAGGCTTTCCTTGACACCACAGATACAGCTGTACTTATCTTGTCAGGTCATTGCTGAGCGACCACTTTGCCCTGGAGACGACCCTCCCGGTGCAGTCCGCCCCGGCAGTACCCAGGAAGCGCTTGATGGTGCCACCATCCAGGATGGCGGGCCTCGTCGTCCACGTGGTGGCGTGGTACGCTGCCTTGAAGGGCTCCTTTGCTGATGCAGAGGCACTGTACGACGGACTCCTGCACACCATCACGACTCCAAGGGTTCTAGCAAGGGCCCATGCTCCATGCCGCTGGACTTATGCTACCAACTCTGTGATTCTGAACTGCCAACAGACGCTCGCTGCCTACCAGAGACGTTAGCAACTCAACCCAGCAGACAGAGAGTCACAGGATGCCATGGTTACCGTGGCTCAACACCTCATGTATCTGCGGCAGCAGGAAAGGAAGAAGTACTGGATCTCCTTCCTGGACAAGGTGTGCAGGATCCGGTCCCTCCGGGAGGTGTGGCACCATGTCAACAGCATCCGGGGCAAGTCCAGATGACAGGTGTGTGACCCTGATCCTGCAGGCAGGGCACAGGAACTCGTCTTGCAGTGGAAGGAAGCCTTATCCTTCTCTGGAGGCGCTTGATCAGCAAAGACCACGAAGGATGGAGTTGATTCGCCAGTGTTTCTCTGCTGGATGACACCTGTGTGCCTATCACGCATGACAAACTCCTCTCGGCAGTCAAGTTGGGCAAGTCAACAGCTCCTGGCAAGGATGGCATCACTTATGATATCCTCAATGCTCTCCTGGAGGTAAAGGTAGACAACCCTATCTTGGATTTATTTAACATGTCTTTCACTGCAGGCAAGCTTCCCCACTCTTGGAAAACAGCCATCGTCATCCCAATCCCCATAGGTGATGGCACCTTTCGTCCTATTTCTTTCACCAGCTGTCTGTGCAAGATGATGGAACAGGTAATACTGAACAGGCTTATATACAAGGTGGGCCATGTACTTTCTGGCAATGTACATGGCTTCCTAAAAGGTCACTCTACAAGTCACTGTTTTGTTGAGTGTCATATATAAGGATGCTACCTGCAGAGCTTTCGTTGATCTCAAGGGTGCCTTCGACAAGGCCAACAAAGATGTTATTATGGAGGAACTCATTCTCAGAGGTGTCAAAGGTAGACTATTAGGTTGGATCAGGGACTATTTGTACAATAGAACAGCACAGGTTTGGTTTCAAGGTGCAGCCTCCTCTGAGGAAGTCTTTGAGCTTTCCGCAGGGCACCCAGGTCCTCATCTATGCTGATGACATACTCCTCCAATGCCCCACACCCAGGATTCTCCAGTTGGCTTTGTCACAACTGGCAGCTTTGTGTGTCCAAGTGAGACTAGTGATTAATGAATGTAAAACAAAATTTCAAGCTAAAGGAAAGATCTCTCGGCTGCCCACTGTAAACAAAGTTCCCATCCCTAGAGTTCATTTACACAAGTACCTGGGTGTTCAGATGAGCTTCAGGAAGTCTCTTCAAGCCGTCCACTATGTTCGAGACCTCTGTCTGCCACTGCTAGCACCACTTCGGCTGCTAGCCAACAGGGGCCTGGGGCCTGGCATTCCAGTCCTAAGAATGTTCTATATATCTGTCATACGGTCCCTTATTGATTATGCCGCCCGTTTTAATACAGTTTAGTGCCACCCAACTCCATCCCCTGGAGCTTGTTCAGAATGAAGCCATGCGGATAATCTTGGGATGCCCCAGGACTGCACGGATTGAAGTCCTCAGAGCTGAACTGCACCTGCCGAGTATTATGTGTAGGGTACAGGAAATTACTTGTCGCACAATTAGTCGGATGCTATGCACGGCTCTGACTCTCTAAAGGGATCACTGACCCCCTGTATCATGATCCTCGCACTCCTACAACACCATACCTCAGGAAGATCTTGGGAGTACTGACAAGTGTAGGTGTAGCCGAGGCTTGTATTAACGTTGTTATGTCACCGCTACAACCCGCCTGGAACCCTCACCGTGTCAGTGTTGATATTCACTCTGCATCAGCCCAAGAGGGACTGGCTCCCTCATGTGCTGCAAGACATGTTCATGACTAAATTGTCCAAGTACCCACACGTTCAGGCTATTCATGTTTATTGTGATGGGTCAGTCAATGGCAGCAGGTCTGGATGTGGGCTGTTCATCCGTGACTACATCTCTGCCAGTCTCTACACTGACACTGAGGTTTCCAGGCGGCTCCCTGCACCCATGTCTTCCACTAGAGCAGAACTGTATGCTGTACTGGAGGCGCTCCATTGTGGCGCCTCTCCATAAGAATGTATATTTCTTTATTGACAGTCAGGCTGCATTGTATGCCCTTTAATCCACCTCCCCCATGGACTGTGATCTATTTAATAAGTGTCTTGATCTGATCCACGCCCTAGAAGGTGCTGGTGCCACGGTCCATTTCATCTGGATACCCTCTCATGTGGGTATCCCGCTAAATGAAAAAGCAGACCGCCTTGCTCAGTGTGTCCTACAAGATGACACAGTGGATCCTGGCACTGAGTACACTCTGGGTTATGTTAAGAGTAGCATTAAGGACTTTGTACATAGTAGCATTAGTGGTCAGTTGGAGCTTTGTTGCCATAGGGGCAGTAGCACTAGTCTTCACTATGCATGTGTCTCCCAGAGCTGTGCTTACATCTATGGGAGACACACTGCATCACATGACAGGGTGGCAATGAGGCTCAGATTAGGCTACAAATACTTTTGGGAAGTCAGTGCTTCTCCTGGTATGTGCTGTGTGCTGCACCAAGGGGACACACTCTGCCTCACTATATCATGGAATGTCCTCTCATTGCTAAATTTAGGCCACAAGGTCAACATGATTTGTACAGCCTCATTGACCATCTCCTAGACTCAGCCACTCTCAGGGAATATCCTCAGTTTGCTCCAACACTGTAGGATGTGTATGCAATAAGGTGTGCAATATCTGTACTTATTTATTGAAATACTTGTTTTCTTGTTATGTATACTGTTAGTGTTATATTTTTGATACTTTAACCTTAAGTCTTTGCCCAGGGGGTGGGTGGCAAGGTCCATCCTCCTCCTTTGTTGTAATTATTCATTAATTCAACAATAATTGTATCAATCAATCAATCACAGAATCACGTGCAGAGATCTTCATATTTCTTGTGTCCCTCAGGCCTTTTTTTTTTTTTTTTTTTTTTTTTTTTTTTTTTTAGCAAAATCATGCATTAAATTGAATAGAAAACTGTTATTCCGTTTTCCTTGAAGTAATGAGAGATATGGCAACGTGACACGGATTATCAGCCTCACCCTGTGGACCAATACAATTTAGTTTTGCTATAGCTTGGTAATGCCCTATCCTGGTTGATGCACTACCCTCCAAGGGCTTACGCATTACCCACACAATTCCTTATTTGTTGAGACTAGACATGTTTAACCTCAACCACTTGATAGCCAGGCATAATAATGATGAACTTATTGACAAGTTAAGTTAGTTTTGTATGAAAATAGGTGGCGCAGTGACTAACGCTGACATTCATGTGTACTATCGAAACCGTTAGCAGAATACAACATACCTCACTTATGGTGGAAAATACACTGCCTAGTTCTCTCTGGCACGCACACAACAGTGGAAAGGTACAGGGGGAAAAATTTGCCTCATCATTTCCACTCTCCATTTACGTTAAGGGACTTAACACTGGACATAATCGCACAGACTTGCCTTGCGCGCAGACCCTCTAGTACTCTACTTTTTTTTTTTTTTTTTACCTAAAATCCTTAAGTTCACTGCCTAAAACAATGGTTCTGAATTTGGGTTTGACTTAATTGTGCAATGGTGTGAGTTCAATAAGCTAGTCTTACAGATTCAGCAGAAACCATTTGAAGTATGTTGCAATTTCATATTATTTACTTGATTTAAGGGTTTCATCTAATGTGCAGAGGTTTCTGTTAAGCTCTACTGCCTCCTACAAGGGGAAGAACAACTGATCTATGGAACAAGCTATGATGACCAACCACCCTACTAGTTGAGTTACCTGTTCATGTAGTTTTCATTTCATGGAAAAGTAAACACTTAAGAAAGTATTTTTCTTTTACTGTGATTTTTACACAATTACAATATGTACTATATTCTTTTGCTTGAATATGTATGTATTATCAATTATTTTCCTCAAATCCATTAAAACATATCTTTCTCTTGCAAGTGTTAAATTCATAACTATCAAAACTTTCTTGGTTTTATTTCATGCATTCATGGAGATGATAAAATGTACATCTTCCCCACTCATATTAAAAACTTTCCCTTAGATACCAATCACAAAAAGCCAAAGTTTAAAAACAGCCCATAAAAAGTTG
Organism: Portunus trituberculatus; assembly: GCF_017591435.1. Lineage (NCBI taxonomy): Eukaryota > Metazoa > Arthropoda > Malacostraca > Decapoda > Portunidae > Portunus > Portunus trituberculatus. The sequence continues at coordinate 7,464,738 of NC_059272.1, read as the reverse complement.
ATTCTGGCACTGCAGCAATGATAAATATTTCTTGCATGTTTTGTACATATTAGTTATTTTTAACCATACCTGCCAAATTCTAGATTTCACATTAAGTAGGACTGTCATGTTATTGAAACATCTATTTAAAGTTGCTCTTTGGATATTCAGAGACTATTATCTAGATACCATTTTTATGGTATCACAAATATATACATACAAACATATCTGCAATATGATATTATTGTCTACAAGATATACATATACGAGCACATATACTAATAAAGCATAGCCTGCAGGGAAGGTGATAACTATGACAAAAATCCACATGGTATAAAAAAAAAAAAAAAAAAAAAATGATTGACAAAAATTCCACATGGTATATATATAAAGAAAAAAAAAAAAAAAAAAAAAAAGTGTTGGGTGAAATACTTAAACCAAAGGGTTTGATTTTTTCCTGCAGTTTTTCATTTTATGATTTTTTTTTTCATTATTTTTTTTACACACAAAAACAATAGATGCAAGATATTTCCAGCATCATTATAATGTAATGGGAAACAATCATGCCACATTCTTTGGAGACAATACTGGCACTGGCATCAAACACACACCTTCCTGATGACAATACTAATTACCATTTTACAGTTTCCTCTTCTCAGCCATCTTTGCTGCTGCTTTCTTCTTCATCATGTGCATCCTTCTCTCAGCAAATTTCATTGAATTTGATGGCACAGAGGATTTGGCTGATGAAGATGCTGAGCTAGATGATGCAGATGATAGAGACTGCTTACTGCTCCCATTGTTACTACTGCTGCTACTGCTGTTGCTGCTGGACACTGCAAACACAGTTTCATTGTACTACCACAACACATCAGAGAAAAGGATCATCATTCATTATCAAAAGGGATTTCACTTAAAAGCACAGAAAGTGAATCATTGTTTGACAGATTAGAATATAATGAGACAAAAATTTAATGTCATATTGAGCCATGTAAAATATGGTAAAAATAAGTTTACTTTCCTCTGCAGCTGAATTGTTCCAACAATATAATATATATTCATGTAATCAAACCTCAGCACACTGCAAACTTGCCTAAGCTTCTGCCTGACGCAGATGACAGATTAGTAAAAGGTGAAGGTCGAGGAAGGTTAAGGTTCTTGGTAGGTGAGGGGGCAGGGCGAGTGTGTGGTGCCTTGCTCCCTCCCACAATACCTGGCAGGCCTCCGCCACCCACCCCTCGTGGCCCACTTAGACTACTGCCACTTGATGAGCTCACAATGGCAGTCTGGAGAGAAATATATATGAAAATCTGCAGATTATCTTAGTTTACCAAAAAGCAGTAATTATGTATCATCAATGAGATTGGTATCAGGAACAGTTACAACTAACATGATTTCAAACTGAGCTGTAAACACAAGGAAGACTCCAAAGATTACTACCATATTGTATATTTCCTATGTAAGGGTAACAAGGGATATGCTGTTAATGATTTAAGCCGCAAAACTCTGGTCTTTCATACCTGTTTCTTCAGTGTCTTGGTACACTTGGCACAATACCACACAAGACGTGGATCATTGACATCCTGGTCAGTGACAGGTGGCTTATGGCACTCCTGGTGGTACAGGGCATGGCACTCCTGACACTCCACCAGCCGATTACGAGGAGAAACGTCAAAGCTCCTGAAAAGATTAATGGATGAAAATTATTATAAAACAGCTTGAAACTAAGGATTCCAATAAAAATTTCAAAAAGCATTTGCTAATAAATAACAAAATATGAATAGTAATTGTACAAAGTGAACACTATATCCTCTCATGATTCTACGGCACTAAACTTTTCATTTTTACATTCCTTACATATTTGCTTTTGTCCACTATAAAAGACATGACCAATCTTACTGCTGTCCAGACTGCAGGGAAATCAAATGTGCAACAACAATATCTGATAACAGAGTAGTCATCCCTACATCATAAAAGACCTATCCCATCCTTGCATCTGACCTTAGTACATGAATAGAGCAAAGATAGGAGAATGTCCTACTGAGATCCTAGAAGTTGCATCATTTATGCATTCACAACACTTTTCAAATCATGCTATCACAAGCAGCCACTTTTCCTTACTCCCTACTTATTCCTCTTGCATCAATGTACTTTCATATTATTCACTGATCATATTTGCAGTCTTTCCCTTAGCATCATACCACCTACACCAGATCTTCACTAATCACTTTTCTTACTTTTCACTTCTTTCCAAAACATTTTCTTATAAACCAGGAAAATTCTTCTCACCTTACATTGCCTTTCACCTGCACTCACCTTTCAATCAAGCATAATTCTTTTCACTCTATTCCTTTTCTTGATGAAAGAAATTAGGCATAAAGCAGGTGAAAAACTCACTTGCAAACAGTGCAGTTGATTTCATCCATAATTTCTGCCAGTCCTGCTACATCCGTGTCTGAGTCACTCTCATCGGATTTGCGGCTGCGTGAAGAACTTTCAGACTTTAAGCTAGGGGTGGGTGAAGGTGTGTGGGATTTGAATGCACTTGGTGAGTCTAGGCGAGGCCTCTTGGGCATTAGCATTTCATCATCTCGAATCTGTTAAAGAAAGGACCATTCTTGGCTGAAGCATGCCATGGAATCTGTAATGTTTTTCATCATTACATAATACATATAAGATAAAATTTAAACAACTTCAGTGTTATGTAAACATGGTGAGATTGATGAAGAAATAAGAGATAGAGAGAACTGCAAAAGAAGATGAGTAAAAGATATATTTGCAAGGAGAAAAATGCAGCTGTAGATGTAATAGGTTCAAAAGCATTAGTTTCCTGCTTACAATGAAATATTAATCAGAGACCATGACATAGAAAAAGGCACAATAGAACATGTTATGGACAATTTTTAATTTTTTTTTTCTTCGGGGAGGGAGGCCATATTGGAAGATGAGATGGAAGGGTAAGCACAATGAAGCATGTAAGATATGATATAAACACCTGTGCAGTCATTATAAATTATGAAGTGGTGGAATGTATGAAAAGGAACACACTGAAATGGTATGGATAAAAGAGCAGTTTTGAACAATAGTATATATGAGTGAAATTTAATTCCCAAGGAGATGACATAGCTGTTTAGCAGATAGAAGGATAAATGAGCACATGTGAAAGAGGTGTTAGAAGATGCCAAGTACTTGAAAAAGCAACAAAATATTCCCAGATATATATCTCCAGAGGCAGTGAGCCATAAGTTAAATATTTCTTTCTCAGAACTCAAGAACTTAAAACACACACACATACATCAGCAATTAGTAATAAAAAATGCCACACTTGTTCTTACCTTTCTCTCCATATCTTTCTTAAATTCTTCCCTCTTTGAGAAAGAGACTGGAATGGGACTCCCTGGCTTAGACCGTGGTATTGGAGATTCTCGCCGCAGACTGAATGGGTCCTGAAAAGACAGATTAATCTTAACAAAACAGTACTCTGTCCATCTTCTACTTGGCCAGCAACTTTTGTACCTTTTAAAGATTGCCACAGCTCTCTCTCTGTCTGCATTACTCATTTTCACAACATACCTCAGCAAGTTCCAGACAGAGATCCATAAGCCTGACTTGGTCTCAAAACATCTGTCACTGAGGCATTCAATCCAACTACAGCTGTGCTCACCTTGCTCATCGGAGGAATTGTCTTGCCCTGCCGCTGCCTCACTGCCTCATCCACAATGGCTTTGAGTTGCTCCACAGAGTCCCGATTTCTGGAGTGGAGTAGCCGCAGACCCCGTCGGAACATTGGGTCCAGATCCAGGCTGGCCATGGTGGCACACATGCATACACACACTCACGTTACACTCAACCTGGACAGGAATGTTGAGGCAAGTTCTGCATCAGCTACAATCTTAGGTTCACCCGTAATTTTGGCTATTCAGACATAAAAGAAACAGTCAAGGGTTATTATGTATTATAATGAAATAAATTATACTATGAAAGAAAAACATACCTGAAAATAAATCTGTTAGAGATTTTTTAACAGGGGCCATAAAAGTAAAACTGGAACAATATAACATAACCTATTTATTTGAAATGAGCCATTTTCATCAATGCTAGTATGTGGTCTCATTCATCAACAACTTCCGTGTATCGAATGTCTTTAAATTTCATGCAGCTGACCAACTGGACATATGCATTGGTGGGATTTAGCTGGTTCACACATGTTTATAAGAATCTGTTCTTGAAATTTTATTAATGCCAAGAACCAGTAGTTAGCTTAAATTAAGGGTTCTCATCTTTTTTTCTCCATGGAAACGTTTTATTTATAACTTATTTTGGTAGACCACTCATAGAGCTATTACTGGGTTCTGATAAAACACAACTAAAACCAACAGTCTTCTGTAATAATCTAATAATCTAATAATCCCATTTTTTTGGCATTTAAGAAAATTCTATACATATAAGAAAAATTACAATTTAGGTCCAGTTTTCATTAATACAGGCAACCCCGCTTAACGAAGGTTCACACAACAAAATTTCGCTACAACGAGGGTTTCATTTTACTACCATCAGCTCGTTTAATGAACACCAAACTCACTTTAACGAAGTTTTATCCAGGTAATTTTTTCCAAGTTTGAAAGTCCCGCCGTATCACGCAAGCCGACAGGCTTTTGAATACACCAGCGCCTCTCGTGGACAACATGCGCACCACTCACTCCCCCTGTTCAAAACAATAACAGCGTCAGCAGCAGCTTGTTTTTCCTCACTCAACTTACCACCAAAATGCCCTGCAATGTCGCCTAGCATTGCTAAGAAGACCAGGAAGTCTCTTACTCTTGAAGTGAAGCTGGATATTATTCACAGACATGAGAGAGGCAAGAAAACTAATAGCATTGCTCGCCACCATCTTGACTCCATCTACTGTCTCTACTATTTTCAAGTCAGCAGACTATTGAGAAGGCTGGTGAGACCATATCTTCCTTACAAGCTAAAAGAACCACCTGAACTCGTGACTCTACAATGGATAAAATGGAAAGCCTTGTGGAAATGTGGTACATAAGTTTTATATGTGAAACAATGATGCGCCATTTGTTTACATTTCACAGGTTGCCGGTTAGTGTCTTTCCTGTTTCACTCTCCCTCCCTTCATAAATTTAAGATCATCAACATTATAAAGTTATGTACATACATACATTAGTGTACATTATGATGACTTAAATTAAACTGCCTAAATGTTTAACTTCATAATTTTTTACTTTCATTAAACCTTTCACTGTACTATGATGCACTCTCGCTTTGTTTACTCTCAATAGAAGTTCAAGTCGGGTTAAACTTGTTATAATTGGTTCGCTTAACAAAGTTTCGCTTAACAAAGGGTTTTTTAGGAACGTAACCCCTTCGTTAAGCGGGGTTTGCCTGTATACCGTTTTATCGGTAAAACTGATATCAGAATGGGACAATGGCAGCTGTGGGGAGAGAGAACAGAGCTTTTTTTATAACCATGTGTGCAGCCATTTGATTACCAGATATTTTCACTACTAATAAGCCTTTGGTGCTAATGTAAGTTTATAAATGAAAAACTGCAGAGAAAACACACGAGAATGTCATTCTGATGACCATGGCAGCACAACTGGGGGAGGGGGGTTTACAACCACATGTGTGGATGTTTAATTATCGAGTATTAAATCAAACTTTTGTGTTCGAGTATTGAAAAGTTCAACTATTATGACGTTCGAGTATAGGAGCGTTCTCTTAAGGTGAATACTTACTACATACCACCAGAATCTTTATTTCAGATTCGAAAAATAAGTCACTTTGCAGGCAATCATATGAATCCCTTTCTGCTATTGTTTTGTTTGATTAAAATAAGGAGATAATTTGATCATACATTTTTCATTGAAAAATCAAAGATTGAGTTTCCATTAACCCGTAAACTGCGGCACTCACATTCAGAGAGTGTCTCCTGGTGCGGCTAAATCAGCAAACAATTGACTTTCAATGAAAGATATATAATTTATAAAGATGTGTCACAGATATTTTATTTCACAATTATGTAACTCAAAATTTACTGTAGCTACCATATTTCTAAGTATTTTTCGCCACAAAAATGGATTTCTGGCAGTATCTGGAGGCATTGTGAAAAGTGGGATTATGTTAGCATGTCCTTTGTTTTTCCCATACTCCCTTTCTGTCTGACGTCACGTCTTTCCCCTCAGTCCTCGCTCGCCACTGCCTGAGGCGGACACGCTACGCCTCCTGCCTCTCGTTTCGCTCGGTTTACACTTGTTGTGTATTGTGCTACCGTAAATACACTTTCATAATGGACTCAGGTGTCTCCATGCTACCCCTGTTTTACGACAACTACCACAGGATGGGAGAGGGGAGGCGGCAGGGGGGATACACACAAACGGCTTGTTGCCACTTGTTCGGACAGTGTTGTCAACGCTCGAAGAGACAACATTGAAGATTCAATGTTGTCTCTCTCTCTCTCTCTCTCTCTCTCTCTCTCTCTCTCTCTCTCTCTCTTGCTTGCTTCAAGAGAAATAAATGATAAAACAAAAGTGTTTTATTTCTATAATGGCAATTTTCGTATAAGTAATATTCTTTCCATTATTCTGACACTAATATTTTGAATCGCAAATAAAGTAAAAGGCATCAAAGTATATGGAGTAAATAACATACATATGGAATGGATAAATTGGTCAAATAAAAATGCATATGCACTGGTAATGGTAATGCAAAATATTGTTCTAGCCTCCTATTATTTTACAATTTTTTTTTTCTCTCTCTCTCTCACACACACTTTGTTCAAAATAAATAAGTGAAACAAAAATAGTCTTGCTTGGTTCACAATAAATAAAGTAACGAAAAATTAGTTCTGTGTAAGCCACAATAACATACATATCATACTATATATCTGTGTGTGTGTGTGTGTGTGTGTGTGTGAGAGAGAGAGAGAGAGAGAGAGAGAGAGAGAGAGAGAGAGAGAGAGAGAGAGAGAGAGAGAGAGAGAGAGAGAGAGAGAGAGAGAGAGAGAGAGAGAGTCATGACTCATGACGCCAGCGCGGGCCGGGCCGACACGTCTGACAGTGTTACAAACGTCTAGTGAAGATGGTCTTGTTTCCGTAATCTTATTCGCTTTATCTCTTTTCTATTATAGAAAAACAACTTCTATACTACTAAATTATAGCTTCCTCTTACCATACATGAGACTCAAACTCTAATATCTATGAGAGGAATGCAATGTCGACTCAATAAAATAAAAACATAGTGGTTTCATTGTTTTCCTTTATAAATATGATATAAATAACCAAATTCTTATTAGAAGGAAATAAATTACTAAAAGAAAGGTTATTAGAACACAAAAAAATAATTTCAAAGAAATACGAATCACGGGAACTTTATGGTGCCTGTTTAAAAAGAGCGCTTCCAGAAGGTGTACAGCAGTTTGCCGCCAAGCCACCCAGAAGGCGTAAAGCAGTTTTCGGGTTAAAATTTGAACCAAAATTTGTAGCGATCCACAAAATACATATTATTTGAATAAAGGCTAAGAAATGTGCATATTTTACCGTATATATATATATATATATATATATATATATATATATATATATATATATATATATATATATATATATACAGTAAGGTCCTGGGTTACGTCGGTCTCGAGTTACGTCAAACTCGCACTTACATCAGTCCACTATAAGGCAATTTAAGATTTAAAAAATTGAAAATTTATAAATCGTAAAGCGCGGGGTTTATTGTTATTGTTGGCCGCCAGCCGTCACTAGTGGTTATCCACCACACCGCCCACCTCATGCTTGAATACAATAACACTCTACGCACCTCAGTTCCACCACACCGTCGCCCCTGGCAAGAATGTTCCTACATCTGCGTCTGCTGACTATCTTAGTATCTTGCTCAATGGCACCAAAAAGAAAACTCCTGAGTGATAGCAGTGATGCTAAGAAAAGGAAAACCATTACGCTACAAGAAAAAGTGGACATAATTAAAAGACATGAGAAGGGAGGCAGCAGCTGTGTGTAAGGGAGTGAAGAAGAAAATGGGAAGCCCGTTACCATGACAACGGGGAGGTTGATGACCTTGAGGGCTCGCACACCTATCACAACAATAACAACTCCGGAGCCTTCGTCTGGGCCACACGACACTTGCAGCTCACTTGCACCGTCTGCGCCTGTCTGCTGATCTTTATTGCCCTTTCCTATTGCATTTCCTGCTCCGCTGCCCACGCTTCTACTCCCACCGCACTGCACTACGCTTCCAGCTGTCCACCCTGGGCGTCACAACATTCGACCTGCCTACCCTCCTGGCGGCCTCAGGCGTCCACCCCTCTGGCAACATGCAGTCCTAATCAACAACAAAAACAAGCTTGTGTTTCATATTCCTACATAGTTGTAAATAATATACCAATATAACAATATAACCTTTTACTTACCTGAATAACCATAAAAAATTATTGGTTGAAAACTCGATAATATGCTTTGAAAGTACAAAAACTCGAGTTACATACAAAATCGACTTACGTCATGTTTCAGGAACGTAACTCTGACGTAACTCGGGACCTTACTGTATATATATATATATATATATATATATATATATATATATATATATATATATATATATATATATATATATATATATATATATATATATATATATATATATATATATATATATATATATATATATATATATATATATATATATATATATATATATATATATATATATATATATATATATATATATATATATATATATATATATATATATATATATATATATATATATATATATAGTTTCCTTGATTTTTAAATGTATTTAAAAGTACTAGGAAAGTACTCTTACACAAATTAAAAAGAAAAAAATATCTATTGAAATATGATGTTGCCTGCAGTACAACACTCTCGACGACCAAAGCAAACACGCGTGCTCCTCAGACCTCCAAGTAGAGCCAGCATTCTTTTTACCATAACAAGGACACTCAAGTATGGAGAAGGACATACAGAAGTGGACGGTGGCTAGTCTGAAACACTACTTAAAGGCACGGCAATACCATACTCTGGATACTCAAAAGATGCCCTTGCTCTCATGGTGGAGAAGGCTATCAACAGCCCACAGCTGACCAGCATAACAGAAGAGGATGATGGAGAAGAAACTAACATAAGGAGGAGGACAGTAAAAGGGACATGCATAACTTTTCCTGATCCATATACACTGACTGGATGGGACACCAATCTCTTTACACTACCATCTGTGACATCAACACAATGCCTTGTAAGCAGAATGCAGATATGAAAACATATCATAGTATACTGAATGGGTCTATGGAGGTCAGAAGATTTATCAATAGCCAGTCTTCACTATTAGTGTATCTACTCATAAAAATGAGGTGGACATCAGAACCTTTCATATCTTTCATTCTGGGGTGCTTGCTTTTATTTAGCCTAAAGTCTGACTTGTAATTAGCGATGGCACATACAAAGTTTGTCATTTTGCCGGGTTTGTGAAGGTCGGCTAGAGTCCTTGGCTGATTTCGGCAGATCACGATTCGGAAATAAAGAAATGTTTCTCTGTTTTATTAAACAAACCATTTTTAAACAACGTAAATTAAATATAAATAACTATAAAGTTTACATGAATCAAATGTATTACTTTTTGTCGCAAAGAAATGTTTACAAATTAAGTTAAGAATATAATACAAAACTACTGGTACGGCTAATGATATTCTCGGTGATTTGGGTGCACCACATTGGTTCGTACGCCTGGCAGGGTGTTTTTCTGAATAACAAACCGCTCTCAATAGAAATATAATACGTGGCAATTGTATCTCTTACTTTCTTGTATTATTGCTACATAGACTACACACTATTAATGCATCCCCCAATTTTTTATGTTCCTTATAATCCTGTTGGAAGCAAATACGTGTACTGTGGATTTCATATTATATACCACATATGAGTGCATCACATGCATTATGATATATACACACTACTTCTTTGGGTTATTTAATATGTTATGAAATTGATTTCATGACTAAGAGATTGCATCATACGTAGTATTAATTAAATAAAGATTAAATAGCCACCCATGATGCCCGCAACAGAAAACAGAAAATGACTAATTGCTAACTCAATCGCCTTAAGAAAAACGCTCCTATTGAGTCTTCACTGTACAGTAAGTCCTCGTTATACGGTAGTTCTTTATCCGGTAAATTCACAGTTATGGTATTTGGAAATCACTACCCTCAATTCGATATACGGTAAGAAAAATTCACAGATACGGTATCAGCTGATGTCATCCGAGAGGGCCCAGTGCGGGGGAGCAGGGGTGATGATGTCATCCATGCCACACCTCCTTGCCACTCACAGTACTGACTTTAACTTGACCACCCTTGGGGCCTGCTATCTCTTCCTCTCCCCCCTTTTTTTTTTAACTGCATTACATATTACTTACATGTATTACTAATTAGATGAATAAATGGAATATTAAAGGGTCTATTGTAAGCACAAATATATTCATAATAACCATGGGAAACACTAAAAGTCTACTACCAGCAGCAAACCATGCAGCAACTGATAAAGGACACAGATGGGCCTGGCAAGCCCACTATCAGAGAATAGTGGAAATCAAGCACACCTTAGACAACATCAAGTCATCTTGGGACGAAGTGAAGACGTAAACCATGAACTTGGCATGGAATAAAATATGGCCAGAATGCGCGCATGACTTCCCAAGCTTCGCTGAAGACGACATCGGTGCGATCAGAAATGACAAAGTAAATCTGTGTCATAGGGCTGACTTCGATGAAGTTGATGATGATGATGTTCAAGATCTTTTGGAAAGCCATGCTGAACCTCTCTCAAATGATGAACTAGACAAGGCATCACAGGAGGCAGAAAAAGAGGGAGACAAGGAAGAAGAACCTGTGCGTGGCCTGGACATCAAAACTCTTAGAGAATGTCTCTGTGGTATTGAAAAGCTCTGGAAACCCTGAAGGAACATGACCAAATCCTGCCAGGAGTAGCAAAGTGGCTCATGACGTAAAGAAAAGTGTCAAGATTTATCAAGAAATTTATTATAAAACAAGAAAAACCAAACAGACCTCCATCTACTCGTTCTTCAAGCCAGTCAGACATGCCGTCCCTGTCACACCTGCCGACCCTGCTACAGCTGGCCCTTCCACATTCACTACCGATGGTTCTACAGCTGGCCCTTCCTCCATATCCTCTTCCTTCAAACCAGTGAAACGTGCCGACCATGCTACAGCTGGCCTTTCCTCCATATCTTCTTTCTTCAAACCAGTGAAACATGCTGACCGTGCTACAGCTGGCCCTTCCTCCATATCTTCTTTCTTCAAACCAGTGAAATGAGCTGACCCTGCTACAGCTGGCCCTTCCTCCACATCTTCTTTCTTCAAATCAGTGAAACATGCTGACCCTGCTACAGCTGGCCCTTTCTCCATATCTTTTTTCAAATCAGTGAAACGTGCCGACCTTGCTACAGCTGGGCCTTTCACATATGCTTCCGACAGTGCAGACGACAACGTCTTATCCTCGTCTGCCCACTCAGCAGAAGATGAGTAGGGGCTGAAATCCCTACTGTCTCTTAGCCTCAGGAGGGACATTATCTGATAGAATACATGGCGATTGAAAGGTAAATAAAAACATTTTCTGTTTATTTCTTTTATGCCGTAGCTACTTTAAACATTTTTTTTAATGATTATTTTCATGTATTTTAATTTCTGTAGGGGTGACTTTTGATGTGCTGGAATGCATTCCCTATTATTACATGTTATAATGGGTTCGTTATACGGTAATTTCGATTTGCAGTAAGTTTTCAGGAATGCATATGTACCGTATAACGAGGACTTACTGTACTTAGTTGCCCTTCATCTTTTCTTTCTTCTTTGTATTATGTTATTTGATGTATTTACTTTAAGACATTTAGGATGTGTTTCAGTAATGCACATTATTGTATTTGGGGCTATATTTTTTCTCTAACTCTATCTGTTTTTGTTGTGTGAATCTTTGCATATTGATCAAATTCATTTTCTACCTGTTATTTTCTAGTTTGTTTGTAAAAAAATGTTTCTGCTCCAATTTCCTTCTTTTTATTATCCAATCTATCATTTACTGTTTCTTCCCTCTTTTAGTGAAAATTTCCTTTTATCCTCACCAAATGTCTTCTTTCTTCCCCTTTATTCCTTTTCTCCTTCAGAATGGCTCTGATATCTTTCCTCTTTTCTCTCTCCTTTACTGTTAGGTCAGGTACTACGATTGAATTTTTATATTCCTCCTTTTCAGATTCAATTGGCTTTTTCCCTTTCTTTTCTGTCTGCCACTTGTTATAAGTTTGAAATAATTTAACTAACAAAGGTATTGTTTTTTTTTTTTTTGCCTTGTTTCTCTGTCACTTGTTTTTGTTCTCTAGTCTTACAGTCTCCACAATTTCACCACTTTCTATATGTAGCTCATTCTTCAATATATCCAAACATCTTTTTTTTTATCATGGTCCTGATCATCACCCTGTGCTTTCTTGCATATTGAAAATGATGACATTATTTCTTCTTGTTTTCTTGTCCCCCTTCCTTCAAACATCTTTTCCATTTTCTCTCTCATGTCTTCAAATTCTACTCTGAACTTACCCCATTTCTTTGTGAGGTCACCAATCTTTGTCTCTGCATCAAATACTTTGCATTTTATTTTATCTGGCTCATCTTTTAACTCCCTTTTGTTATCAATGACTGTCCTCTCCTCTTTACCATTTAAAATCAGTTCAAACTGTTTTACCTGCTTCTTAGCTTCATCACTGTCTTCTCTGACCTCCTCTAGTGCCCTCTTCATGTTTCATTTTCTTCTCAGATCTTCTTATTCTCTACCAATCTTTTTCTCACCTTCAGTATGCATGCCCTGCAGTGCCACACCAAATCCATTTCTTTTTCCAGTGCTATGGCCATTCCTTTACCAATCTTCTCATATGTCATGTGGAACCAGTGGTCACATTCATTACACTGTACTCCTTGATTGCCTCTGCTTATCCTCATGCAGTGGTGGTAACTTGGTAAGTATCCTTCTTCTGGCTTTTCTTCTCTTGCTCCTTACAGGACTTGCATAGGCCCTCATCACACACACTTTCTAAGAATCCACATTTTATGCAGACTCTTTTCCTAGCAGTTCCACCAGTTTGTGAAGTTTTTTTTTCCCACATCATTATTACTGAAAAATATTGTTGCTTTTTTAAAATTAACACCTTGTGCCATAGAGTTAGATTACGTTCAAGTTAAGATAGGTTAGCTTAGATCTAATTTGCTTTGGTTTAGTCAGAGAAAAAAAATAGACATTATTTTGCACTTCCTAAAAAAGTTCTAATTAGACAAATGGCGATATTTAGCAAAAGAAAGGCCTCTTGTGAATTTGATTAATGTCTAGAATTGGTCCTTCTCAGTAGCACATGAAATTACTTCATGCCACCTTACTTGACATTTATGAAGTTTTCAGATGCAAGGCTTTTATTGGCTTGTAGTGATGCTCTGGAAAAATCTAAATTGCGTCAGAAACACTCCTCCGAGCAATCTTCTTCCCCTTCTTCTTGTGGCTGTTTACATTAGTAGAGCACTGTGGATCCTGTGGCAGGTTGTGGTATCTATAAATCATGTGTCACAGACATCCAATGAAAGCCCACCATGCCCATAGTTACTTATATGATGTATCACAGCAAAACTAATCACAGACATTCGACTATAGAGCATCCAATGAGAGCAGCCATGCTGGGAGTTACCTGTAGTACTGCATCTGTTTCTACTGACAGAGGATGAGCCACAGCAATTTCTACCATTTCCCAAACTGCCTTCACCATGGATGCCTAGTGCTCTGACTGTGATTTCAGGCTTTTTATTTATTTACTCACAGAAACTCAGACGACTCCTAGAAGATGCCGGTTCAGGCCTGTGACTCCAGCTCTGAATTACATTTCCCAGATCTTGTAGTTGTGTGGTCAAACTTGTGATAAAGGTTCACTCTTTTTCCAGTATAATTAAACCTTTGCTCTTAATTTTTCCATACGTCATCTAATTTTCTTTCAACCTCTCGAACTAATTTAGCATTAATCACACTATCTGGGAGGCTGTTCCAGTTATTCACCATCCTATTACAAAAGGAATACTTTCTGATGTCTAATCTTGCTCTTTGCTTAAATACTTTCTTTCCATGACCTCGAGTTTGCAATCCTTCCTTCATTTTAACACGTTACCGCGATATGGCAAGACCCAACATGCATCCATCGCGGCAACCTTCAGACCACTCTCCCGCCAGTCACAGTGGAGCTATGAGAGAGAAATCACGTAGGTACCTTCGCTCCGTCCCAATGACTCGTATGCACTGATAAAATTGGTGTCTCACCAGTGGCCCAACACGCGGTATTACAATATTTTCTTTCCCTATTGCGTCTTGAGCCACCGGTGCACCACTCAACTTTTGTACCATCAGTGGCCCAATTTGCCACATTGGAATATGTTAGTCTTCTGTTCAGTCTTGTGCCTCAAAAACTCAATTTCTACAACTATCTACTCGACATAACCTTCCAGACAACTATCCTCTCTTCTTCAATAACACTCAACTTCCCCTCTCCTCTACATTAAACACACTCGGTCTATCCTTCACTAAAAATCTAAACTGGAAATTTCACATCTCTACTCTTGCTAAATCAGCTTCCAAGAAGTTAGGTGTCCTGTGGCATCTTCGTCCATTTTTCTCTCCCTCCCAGCTGCTTGCTCTGTACAGGGGCCTTATCCGCCCGTGTATGGAGTATGGCTCTCATGTCTGGGGAGGATCCACACACAGCTTTACTAAACAAGGTGGAATCTAAAGCTTTTCGTCTTATCAACTCTTCTCCTCTAACTGACTGTCTTGATTCTTTAAGTCACCGCCGCAATGTTGCATCTTTATCTGTCTTCTACCGCTGTTTTCATGCTGTCTGCTCTTCTGAACTTGCTAACTGCATGCCTTCCCCCTCCTGCGGCCTCGCTGCACAAGACTCTCTACTTCTTCTCATCCCTATTCTGTCCATCTTCCTAATGCAAGAGTTAACCAGTATCTTCACTCCTTCATTCCCTACACTGGTAAACTCTGGAACTCTCTACCTGTGTCTGTATTTCCACCTGCCTATGACTTAAACTCTTTCAAAAGAGGAGTGTCAAGACACCTCTTACGTTAACTGGGCCCTCCTTTTAGATTTTTTTGTTTTTTCTCTTTCTCCTACTTTCCTCTTAACAGGGCCTGGCAACCAGCGGGATTTTTTTTTTCCAACACTTTGTTTTCCCTTGGCCAGTGCCCTTGTAATGTAAAAAAAAAAAAAAAAAAAACTAGTGTACCACTTAATTTTAAGTAAGTCGGCAAATGATAATAAGAATATATGTCGACTAGTAAAAAAATTGGACCACATACGATATGCATGAAAGTACTAAGCAATTATGTTGTTTTCATTAGGTTGATTTATTGATATTTTTACGTTTGCAGACTATGGATCCTTCATTATTCTATGGTAGTCATGATGACCAAGACACCTCTGATGAAGATTTTACTCTCACCAATGTAGGGAAGAAAGTGATGAAGCAGGAGAGACAGAAAGTAATGGAGCAGATGAACTAGGAGAAACAGATGATGAGGAGTCTGCATCTACCAGTAGGCTTGCACCTGTACAGAGATGGGGGCCTGTTTCTTCCAAACAGCATCCTTATGCCTTCAGTGCTTATGCCTTCAGTGGTACAGAAGAACTGGTAATTTTGCCTCATGTAAACCCAGTCACAGGAAAACCAGAGTCTATTGATATGTGTGCATTATTCATAACTGATGATCTTTTGGACACAATAGGCAGTCAGACAAATATATATGCCCAGCAAAAAATAAATGCAGCACCACTGACAAGGAGGTCAAGGCTCATTTCATGGAAACCCACAACAAGGAATGAAATAAAAAAATTCCTAGGTATAATACTTTACATGGGAATTGTTGGTATGTCAGAGATTTCTTCCTATTGGAGTAAAAACAAGTTGTATGCTGGCTCTTATATTAGCAGTGTGATGACCAGAGAGAGGTTTGAAATCCTTCTTAGGTGTATACATTTCAGGGATAATTCTGATGTTGATGACCCACTTGATCCATTATTCAAAGTCAAACCCTTGGTCACAGCCATTAGAGACCGCTGCCAGGCTGTTTACAAGCCAGGTCCCATGGTTGTGATTGATGAGAGTATGCTACCCTTCAGAGGCAGAAGTAAGGTTAGGCAGTATATTCTTGGGAAAGCACATAAATATGGCTTCAAGTTGTACAAGGTGTGTACTCCAAGTGGGTATATATGGAATTTCAAGATTCATTCAGGCAGTCAAACAAAGCATCAGGAACTAAACTCCACTGAAAGCCCAACAGTAGAACTATGTGAAGAACTATTAGATATGGGCGCCACTCTTTATGCTGATAACTACTATTACTCATTGACACTAGCAGAATATCTGTTGAAAAAGAAAACTTACCTTTGTGGAACCCTAAGTAGCACAAGAAAGTACCTTCCCAAGGAAGTAACTGAAAGTAAACTAAAAAAAAAATGAAATGAAAGGACAGGAGAACAGCAATGACGTCAAAGTTTTCAAATGGAGGGATAAAAGAAATGTCCTGACTATCTCAACTGTCTCTGAACACAGTGATCAACTAGTTCCCAGTGGCAAGGTAAACAGATGTAGAGAAGAGGTTTTCAAACCACAAAGTGTAATGGCATACAACAAGGCAAAGAAAGGTGTGGATGTATCTGACCAGTACACATCCTACTACAGTCTGCTAAGAAAAAAGCAAAAAAATGTACAGAAAGTTGGCCTTTGAACTGCTCACTGGACTAACAGTTGTAAATGCTTGGGTTCTCCATTGCCAGTACTTCCATAGGGCTAAGATGAGTCAGCTGCAATTTCGAGAGTTTTTACTGTATTTCCTCACTGGAGAAGAGCCTAATAACATTAGACCTGGAAAAAGTCCTGGAGTCATATCAGGAAAAAGAAATCCTCATAGACTGACTGAAAAAGGTGGGCCTAAGAGAAACACAAGAAAAATGTGTCGTGGCTGCTATGAAAAGATCTCTCTTTCTGAAGATTTCAAGAAAGCTAGAAATAAAGTGAGAAGGGTGAACACATTCTGCTCTGAGTGTGAGGATAAGCCACACGTATGTATTACATGCTTTGCAGAGAAGCATGATATATAAAATGCATGTCTATCTTTTCCCTGTAAGGAAAAAAAAAATTTTCAAGATTTATGTTACTGTACTAAAAATTATTGTTTTTTTTTAGTCTACATATTGCAATATCTTTTTGAATGTTATTGAAAGGATTTCAGTGGCATAGTGTTTTTTTTTCATATGTATCATTAGTCTTGTTTTTTATTCACATTTCCAGTTCAGCGTGGGGAGATTGTATTTTTTTATGAATTATCTTTTGGATATCATTGGAAGAATTTCAGAGACATAATGTATTTTTTTATATGGATGTAGCATTTATCATTATTTTTTTTTTATGTCACATTTTCAGTTTTACATGGGAAAATTATATTTTTCTTATTAATTGTCTTTGAATGTTATTGAAAGTAATTCAGTACCATAATTCACTTTTTTTCATATATATAATTCATAATTATATATGTTTTTCAATTTCACATTTCAAGTTCTGTATAGGACCTTATATGAGGCGCCCGGAGCCAGAGGGAACCAACCCACACGAACCTACTTTCGAGAAAAACGCGTTTAAAGTTGAACAATTAATACTACCGTAAGATCGGTCACAATATTATCATATTATACATCATTGGAAAGGTCTCGGCAAGACCTGTCATGCCATGTGTTTTTTAATATTATATTCTATGTTTTAACTTTTACAGAGATTATTATAAATACCCCTACAACCGTAGCGGAAATTTTTTTTCCCAGGAATGTTATGTTTTAGGTTCATTTTTTCAAAGTGTATGATAAAACAAGCATTATGTAAAATAATTATGACGATATGCTTTTAACTCGATTTTTTACGAATTTTTTTATGAGCGAATAAAGCAATATTTCCCCCTACCGTAAGATTGGTCACAATATTATCATATTATACATCATTTGAAAGGTCTCGGCAAGACCTGTCATGCCATGTGGTTTTTAATAGTATATTCTATGTTTAACTTTTACAGAGATTATTATAAATACCCCTACACCCGTAGCAGAACATTTTTTCCCAGGAAGGTTATGTTTTAGGTTCATTTTTTCAAAGTGTATGATAAAACAAGCATTATGTAAAAAAATTATGACGATATGCTTTTAACTCGATTTTTTACGAATTTTTTTTATGAGCGAATAAAACAATATTTCCCCCTAGCGCAACTTTTATTCCCGAAAATGTTTTATTTCCCTATTTTCTCTTAATTTCTGAAGAGATTATAGTGTGAGATGTATCTGTATAGAAGATTGTGATATTGTATTTTAAAATTTATTTTCTATGATTTGGTGTAGCTGATGCGGGAGTAATGGGCCTGGCAAGGGAAAAAAGGAAGGATTTGGCGGGAGACTCTGGGCTAAAGTAAACAAAGGCTGTGATTGGCCGAGGTGGGGGCGCGGCTATGAGTCACGAGAATACTCGCCGCTGATTGGGGAGCGCACGGCGAGGCTCAGCCGCACCTCCCTGCTCTTGGTACCTTCTGGCTCGCAGATCGGAGAAGTTTGTCGCGACATTTTTTACGCATCATCACTCCACTTTGAGGCTTCGTATAGGTACCCATATGGTCGTATTTCACTTGGCCGACAATTTTATACGACTTTTACACCCTTCGACAACATGATCCCGCCTTTAACTCCCTGCTATTGGTACCTTCTGGCTCGCAGATCGGAGAAGTTTTTCGCGCGTTTTTTTTACGCATTATCGCTCCACTTTGAGGCTTCGTATAGGTACCCATATGGTCGTATTTCACTTGGCCGACAATTTTATACGACTTTTACACCCTTCGACAACATGATCCCGCCTTTAACTCAATTTTCGTATTTTTGAGGGTTGGTTCCCTCTGGCTCGGGGCGCCTCATATATATATATATTTTTTTCCACAATTTCTTACTATTCTTATGAAAAACATACTTTATATTGAGTTTTGGAGTCTCAACATACTGTTTTGAAAATATATTGAAATACAAATTAGTGTTTGACTTTGAATTCTTTTCCCACTTCTCTACACTCTTTGCTACTGTATGAAACACTGAGAAATAACCAATCATTATTTATAAATGAGAAAAAAATCTATAAATATATTCTTTTGTTTAAGGGGACCGTCTGGTGGCCATGGTATAAAAAAATCTGAAAAAAAAATTGAAAATCCCCAAAACACCACCAGAGCATCCCCAAACATATGGCAACATAGTGATGGAGTATTTTGGGAAAATACGCTAAAATATGTCAGGTATTTAAACTTTAAAGGGCCCCTACCACACCCACTGCAGCCCAGGGCTTCCCCCCATCCCGTTCTCTGTACCATAAATGATGATAATAAGCACGGAAAAAGCCATGGAAAGTGGTTTCTTTGGTAAGGAAAGGTGGGCGCTGGTAACTCAGTACTATGGCGTACACAGGAACACACCCTCTCCCCTTCCATTTCATGTCTATGTGACTGCGATGGGAGGATTTATTGAATATCTCGCCTGTTATTTCACAATCCAGCCTATTTTACCAGCTTTTTTTTTTTTTTTGCCTTACAATATAAGTTGTAATGACCATGCATGGATGGGAGACACCCTAGCCTTCAGCGACTAATAACTACAATTTCATGTCACGAATTTCAACTGACGTCACAGCGGTAGCCAACGAGATGCCATGCTACCATTCCACCGTCAGTCGGTTGCTACCTCCTCGCAGTCACGCATCTAGCCGCTCTTGCTCCGTTCCACTCCAAGCAACGTCTCGTTGGGTAAGCTTTTTCCTATACAGTCCTAAGTTGACTGTGGGTGAAAAGCACATCAATGGACTATTTTTTCTGATAGACAAGCAGTGTGGAGTTTGTATGGGGGTTAATGCCGCCTTACGGTGACACCATATGGTGTATTATGACCGTCTTGTCTCTGTCTCTTTTATTGAGCAGTGTGATGTCGGGCACGGAACAGTCTCTTCCTCCGCCCCCCTCCCTTTCGTCATCTTCAGATGGGAAGAAAAGGAAGCGGTGCTCGGTGGATGATTCCATTCCTCCTCCACCTTGCGCTTCACCACCGTCACTCCCGGGGCCGAGCTCAGCAGGCGCCATGTCAGAGTCTGCTGTGTTTGAGGACAGAGTTGCCTTGGATAGGCTGTCTAGCCTAGTGTCAGGCCTTATTGACAAGCTGAACAGGACCCTGGCACCGCCGGATGCATCTACGGACACCAGGAATGACTTTAGTGGTTTTCATGCCCTCTCGTTGTCTGAAGACGAGGCGGGGGTTGCCCCTGCTGGCCAGCCGGACCCTCTTGACGAGTTAGACCACCTCACCCATGTGCAAAGATTAAGCTCCCGAGTAATGTGCCGAACCTCACGACGCCTGTGACAAATGCGGCTATAACCAAGGCCATAAGTGTGAATGGAAGGCTGGTAGATGCCAAGCTTTTCCAGACTAACTGCCTGTTGACAAAGGCAATAGTTCCCATTGCTGTGTGTGTTAATGATATTGGACAAAAGAAGGGTAAGAGCTTGTCGTGTTATTTAGATGGCCTTAATAGTTGTTTGCACCTTCTTACTTCAGCAGTGAATTACCTCAACCAGTTGCGGAAGGATGTGGTCCGAATCCATGTCCGTGACTCGGCCATGGTCGATCTCTGCAAATGGGAGTGTGAGGTGGGTCAGCAGGAGTTATTTCCCTTTGATGTGACCCGCAAGTGTGAGGAGATCCACAAGGCAGGTCGGTTGGGCCGGCCGTCTTTCCGCCCTTCCTCCAAGACGTCTGGCAAGAGGTTTTCTTCCTCTTCACGGTCATCACACCATCCCTCTCAGGCTCATTACCAGTTCCACCCTCATTTTCAGACCCGGCCTTTTTTCGGCCAGCGGCCTCCCCAAGGGAGGGGGGATACACGGGCCGAAACTACACCAGCACTAACCCCTCTGGTGAATTCCTCAATTCCACAATTAGTTAATACTCCTGATAATTTTAGAGGAGGTAAGATTATTTCTGCTGAGTCCATGTGGACGTCTCTGACTCAAGATTCCTGGATTTATGATGTGGTGAGGGGGAATTTTCTTGATTTTGTGTCTTTGCCTATTCAGACTGTACCTCCTTGTCCTCTAACCCTGTCTCAAGCCGATGATTGGGCTTTGGACAATGCTTTACATCACTTCCTTATTCAGTCAATTGTGAAGCCTTGTTTAGGCCCAGCAAGAGTCATTCTAAATTTAAAATACCTTAATTTTCATGTACCTTACTTACATTTTAAGATGGATACATTGAAGGATGTCATACCCTTAATTTACCCTAACTGTTTCTTTGTTACAGTGGATTTTAAGGATGCTTATTACTCCATTTATGTTAGGCCTGAGGAGAGGAAATGGCTACAGTTTATGTGGAAGGGCCGTTATTACAGATTTACTTGCCTCCTGCAGGGGTTATCTTCTGCCCTCGCATTTTACAAAGTTAATGAAACCTGTCTTTTCCCACCTGCGATCCCTTGGGATGGTCGTGTTATGTTATCTGGATGACTGTCTTTTCATTGCTTCATCAGTAGAGATTTTACAGGCTCAGGTCAGCTATGCCTTGCATTTCTTTGATTCCTTGGGTCTCACTGTCAATGTGCGGAAGTCGGTTCTGGAGCCTACAAAGAAGGTTACGTTCCTTGGTGTGGTGTTGGACTCTGTCGCCATGACTACCACCTTAACATCTCGTAGGAAGGAGCATTAAGGAACAAGGCTTGCTGCTACTTAAGGGTAATGTCACTTTATGGGACTTATCATCTTTTATTGGTTTGACAGTGGCCTCTGCACCTGCAGTAGAGTTAGCTCCTCTCCGTTACAGGTATCTGGAGTTGATTCGAGACCAGGGTCTCGCCTGGTCCTGTGGTGATTTTGACAAGTTTATTACTTTGGATTGTCATGCCCAACATTTGGTCGCTTGGTGGGTGGCCAATATAGACTTTCAGGAGAAGTCTCTCCTCTCTTCTTCCCCAGATTTTGAGTTGTTTACAGATGCCTGTCTGACTGGTTGGGGCGCTTCAATGGGACACGTCACAACTGGAGCTCACTGGGCCCAGAAGGAGCTGGATCATATAAACATCCTAGAGTTGAAGGCCATTTTGTTGGGCTTGCAGTCCCTGTGTAGGGATAGGTCTGGCTCCCATATTTGACTCCATTCTGACAACACTACTGCAGTTGCTTGTATAGATCGTTGTGGCAGTACAAGACCTAATCTTCTTGCCCTTACAGTGCAGATTTATGAGTGGGCTGCATCTAAGAATATTACCCTGTCAGCACAGCATAAACAGGGTTTGTACAATGTGACAGCTGATGTGGAGTCCAGAGTTAGTAGGATGGATGGTGAGTGGATGTTACAACCCGATATTTTTAACAGAATTTGTCAGCTTTTTTATACTCCAGCTATCGATCTTTTGCCACTCGTTTAAATGCTCAATTGCCTGCCTATGTCTCCTGGAAGCCAGACCCATCTGCTATGTGCACTAATGCCTTCACCTTGGATTAAGGTGGTAAGAGCTTATATGCATTTCCACCTTTCAGCATTGTCTCTAGAGTTCTCCGGAAACTACAGGACGACAAAGCGACAGCTCTGATGATTCTTCCACTCTGGCCGACACAAGTGTGGTTTCCAATGGTCCTTCAGTTGTTGGCAGCCGATCCAGTTTTGCTTCCACACTGTCCTCTGTTTCTCCCTCAACAACCAACTCTAACACACCCTCGAGCTCAGAGGTTGATTTTGACAGCGATGGTGCTCTCCGGGCAGCATTCATGTGTCGTGGCCTTTCGCAGGAGGTTGCCCAGTTTTTCCTTCGTTCCTGGAGAACTAGTACTATGGCACAATATAGGCCGCATATCAGCAGCTGGTTGTTGTTTTGCCTCCGAAGGGAAAATGATCTGTTTCAGCCACCTGTGAGTATCCTGTTGGATCACCTCTTGTTACAATATCAACGCAGCACAGGTCAGGGATACAGCTCCATGAATACAATCCGTTCAGCCATCTCTGCTATTGCTACTATTAATGGTCATCCTGCAAGACAACATCCGTTAGTCTCTCGGTTTATGAAGGCAGTTTTCTTAGAGAGACCTTCTTTTCCATGCTCCCATAAAACTTGGGATCCTTAGGTAGTGTTGGATTATATCTGTGGTCTTGGCCATACTGTGGACTTGTCTCTTCTTCAGTTGTCAAGGAAACTAGTTAATCTTATGCTTTTGTTGTCAGGCCACTGCAGTCAGACCTTACATTTACTAGATCTTAGAAACATGTCTGTCATAGAGTCTCGGGTTGGTTTTGGGATTGGAGACTTATTAAAAACCTCTCGTCCTGGGGTCCACATGTCAGGCTTGTTTTTTTATGCCTACCCACATGACAGCCGCTTGTGTGTTGTTGACACCATCAAGCATTATCTAGATAGGACTAGCTCCATCCGTGGGTCACTTACGGGTTTTTCCTGACTACACGACCTCCGGTTCGGTTGGCCTCCCGGGATACATTGCGACGTTGGGTGAGAGACGTGATGGGAGCTGCTGGCATTGACATTACTGTCTTCTCTCCTCATTCTACTAGGTCAGCCTCTTCCAGTAAGGCAGCCCGGATGTTGCCTCTTGCTACAGTAGTCTCCACCATTGGATGGGCGAGGGAGTCTACTTTTACCCGACACTATCGGAAGCCTCTTGCCCAGCAGGTCCAGTTTGCTAGGGCAGTTTTGTCGTAATGCTTTTGTTCTTTTCTCATGTTAAATTTTGTAAGGGTTTGTGACCCCCTTCTTAGGTTTACGAAGTGGGGAAAGAATTTTTTTCTGTAAGTTTCCGGGGATTGGGTCCCATAATGTTCAAGAAATATATACACTATATGTACTTGGTTGTGGCATAAACTTAGGGACAAAAATTTGTTCTGTACCCTGTGGAAGGTTCTTGGGATTTTTTGTGATACTGTCCTGAAATACATGTGATGGGTCTTATGTTTGCTATTTTGGTATTTTCCTTACCAATGTTCTGAGTAGTGTGTTTCGTTTTTTACCTAGATTTTGTAATTTAGTAGGTTTGAGGAACCTCTCTAAAGCTCTCGTTGGTTACCGCTGTGACGTCAGTTGAAATTCGTGACGTGAAATTGTAAGATTAAACGAGTACTTACCAAGTATGAAGTTTGATGGTAATTTCACGAACATTCAACGGCGTCAGTGGTGTACAACGCCCTCCCTCCCTACCCTGTCTGTTTTGTGATCCTCACCTCACTTTAGGGCGAAGGGTCCTTGCGGTAATTTGTAACTGCTTCCTCAAACCTCCTCTCTAAAAGTGACTGACGGTGGAATGGTAGCATGGCATCTTGTTGGCTACCACTGATGTCGTTGAATGTTCGTGAAATTACGATCAAACTTCATACTTGGTAAGTACTTGTTTAATCTTACAATCATTGTAGGGGCAGCCAGGTACCATATGAGTCATACAGAATATTCTAAACATACCTAAAAAGGATATATGATGCACATGGTGGTGTATGAGCATGAAATATCAAACCCAAATAAATGTACAGGGTCATAGAGGACGAAAATGACATCTCTGGGGTTTTTTGCCTTTTTATCATTCAAATCGAATCTTCTCCCACATTTCTCATTAGCATTGCTGGGAAATGCTACTTGTAAGAACAACATGGCGCGGCGTTTCGCCATGAAACGTGAAATTAACCACAAGTATGCACACCTCTGTTCCAGCAAGGTGCCTGTGACTCGCTTCCTCTTTGGGGATGATGTGTCCCAATCTGCAAAACAGATTGAAGAATCCGAGAAACTGAAGGGCAAGATCACTTCCAAGAAGTTCTCCTCTCCATGGTCTTTCACGGGGACCAGAACCAGAGGCTACTGGGGCTCGGCTTCGCATCGAGGTTTCTCCAGCAGGTTCCAGCCTTATGGTCAGCCGCGGTATGGGACGAGAGGTGCTCCACGGGCCTACAACACACGCCAGGACTCCGTTCCCAAAAACAGCAGGAGCCGGGGCCAGCACAGGCCCCGGCTGCAGTAGAGGTTAGTAAGGATTTTGAAGCTGGCAGGCTTAGCTACTTTATTCATGAATGGCGGAAAATTACCAATGACCCGGCCATTCTAGATATTGTTGCCGGTTGTCACCTCAATATTAAGGTGGAGGACATTGACCATTTATTTGCGGGTAAATTAGAGTATAAATTCAATTCCACTGAGACAGGTATCATTTCTGCAGAAATTGACAGGCTCCTTCAACTTAAGGTTATTAGAGTTACACAGCGCATGGAGGGCCAGGTTATTTCACTTATATTTTTGAGACAAAAGAAAAATGGTGAACATAGAATGGTGCTCAATTTGGAAAAACTGAACAAACACATACCACACATACATTTTAAAATGGAAAATTTTGAGCAGGCTACCCGGCTCATTAATGAAGGAGATTTTTTGGCTTCCATTGACCTTAGGCATGCCTATTATTCTGTCAGGATTGCAGATGAGCATCAACGTTTTTTGTGTTTCACTTGGCAAGGTAAAGTTTATCAGTTTACATGCCTGCCTAATGGTATTGCTGAGGGCCCTAGGCTTTTCACAAAATTAATGAAACCTGTTTTTGCAGCTTTGAGAGAAAGGGGTGTTACCATTACTAGCTATATTGATGATTCTCTCATTTGCAACAGTTCTCAGCAGGGTTGCCTCAGGGTTGCCTCACTGTCATAACGGACACACTTGCTGCACTGAGTCTGTTGGGCTTCATTATTAATGTAGAAAAGTCGGTCTTGGTCCTCTCTAAGCGAATTTAATACTTGGGCAACATCCTTGACACAGAGACTATGACTATTTCCTTACCAGAGCATAGGGTGGTTACCATACTCAACAGTTGTCAGGCAATTAGGTGTAAGAGTAAGGCAAAAATCTGGCACGGGTCATGGGACTGCTGGTGGCGGCTACCTCTGCTGTTGAGTTAGGGAAACTTCACTACCGGAAATTGGAGGCAGCTAAAATTGTAGCATTGCGTCATGCCCATGGTGACTTTGATCAATTTATGGAGATTACGGAGGACATGAAATTGAATCTTGACTGGTGGCTTAATATCGTGTCTGTACAGTATAGGAAGATTCTCCGGGCAGCTGCTGACGTTCAATTATTTACAGATGCTTCCAATACAGGTTGGGGTGGCCAATTCCACCATATGACTGCCGGGGGCAGTTGGTCCTCCAAGGAGAAATTGCTGCATATTAATGCTTTAGAACTCAAGGCTATTCTATTTACTCTTCAAGCATTCGCTGGTGAGCTCTGTGGGAAAAATGTTAAAGTGTTTTGTGACAATACTACTGCTGTTAACTACGTGAATGAGATGGGTGGTACAAAATCACTTATGTGTAACTATCTTGCCACTTTGATTTGGGACTGGTGTGTGAAGAATCAGGCATGGGTTATTTGCTCACACATTCCAGGCAGTGCGAATATTGTAGCAGATTGTGCCTCTCGCACTTTTAATGATCGGCATGAGTGGCAACTTGATGTTGATGTTTTTCGTAGAATTTCTCTGGTTTTTGGTGCCCCTTCCATTGACTTATTTGCATCCAGACTAAATAAGCAAGTGGCTACATTCTGTTCCTGGAAACTAGATCCAGAGGCAACATTTTTTGATGCATTTACTTTCAACTGGGCACAGTTTGATCTCTCTTATCTTTTTCCCTCATTCTCTCTAATTGCTAGGTGCCTCCAGAAGATCCGTGCAGAACAGGCCAGAGGCTGGATAGTGGTGCCCATTTGGCCATCTCAACCCTGGATGGGAGCTCTTCTAGGGCTGTTGATAGATTATCCCAGGCTCCTTCCAAGCAGGGCCGATATCCTGACACATCCATCTCAAGTCGGGGCACATCCGGTCATGCGAACACTCAGCTCATGGCATACTTAATATCCGGGAGGTCTTCCGAGAACAAGGTGTTTCTGCGGCAGGCACGGACATCTTGCTTGCGTCATGGAAGCTGAGCATGGCTAAACAATACCGCCTGCATGTCGCTAGGTGGCAACAGTTTTGTTCTCAACGGGGCATCAATCCCCTTAGTTCCTCTGCCCATTACGTCATTAACTTCTTGACCGAGACGTTTCATCGGAATGTGGGATATGACAGCGTGAACACTGCAAGGGGGGCTATTTCTTCACTAGGAACTGTAATTGATGGCTGCAGTGCAGGAAATCATCCTCTGATTTGTAGATTCATGAAAGGGGTCTTCAACCTCAGACCACTCACACCTAGGTACACGGCGACATGGGATGTAAAGCCAGTCTTGCAAAAGCTTCGATCTATGCACCCTTTGCGGGACTTATCATTGAAAGATCTCACACTAAAGCTTGTCATGTTGATGGCGATCACTCAAGCGGCCAGAGTCCAAACGTTACATTTGTTAATGCTTCAGGGTATGGATGTTAATGAGGATCATATTTCCATTTCGCTAGGGGGAACTGTTAAGCAATGTAGACCTAACTTTAATATTGCTAGGCTGACATTTCGGGCCTACCCTCAAGATAATAGATTGTGTGTTTGTCAAACATTGTTAGAGTACATAGCAAGGACCAAGGAATTTAGGCATGGTGATAAGCATAGTGCTTCCAAATTGTTTCTCAGTTTTCATAAACCACACACTGCTGTATCTAAGGACACTATTGCCCGATGGGTCAAGTCCATGCTTAGTATGTCTAGTGTGGACACCAATGTCTTCAAGGCGGGTAGTGTACGGCCAGCTGCGGCATCAATAGCCAAGGCTATGGCAGTGCCCCTGACATGCATCATGCAAAAAGCTGGTTGAGCTAGGGCTGCCACGTTTGCAAAATTTTATGATAAGCCCATTATAATGAATTCTGATCTATTTCAGGATGCGGTCCTTCAATAGGCAGGGGTTGGTGACATGTGTCTTAGCCTTGCATTTCAAGGGATCTTCTGTTACCAGGCAGCATTAGTAGGTCTGTGGTATGTCCTACCTGTCCATTTTCTTGTTTGTGTTTCTCTGTGGTCCTGTTGGTCACATGGCCTTCATGTGCATGTTCTGTGTGTGACTTTTCTTTCATTAAAACTCTGTTCATGGTTGGACTTGTATATTTTTTTTTTTCTTCTACATCTATTCATCATCGGAACACAACACCCACATGGCTTCAAAGCCTCATGGGAAAGCTCAACTCTGCAGAAGGTGACTTGGTGAAGTAAAATTAATAAAGTACACAAGACTTACCTTGGTCAGTTGAAGTGTGTTTGTAATTTTACGAGGCAAGTCACCTCTGCTGGAGGGGAGCTTTCACATGAGATACGCTTTGCCACGTTGCACAGTCAGACTTCAAAGTAAACAACCACCCACATGATAGAGAATTAAAAGTACTAGGCGTCATCAAAACCCAATAAGCAGGGAGGGAGCGGTGGGCATGTGAAAGCTCCCCTCCAGCAGAGGTGACTTGCCTCGTAAAATTACAAGCACACTTCAACTGACCAAGGTAAGTCTCGTGTACTTTATTAATTTTATAAAAAAAAAAAAAATAAATAAATAAATAAATAAATAAAAAAATTTGTAATGGCCATCAAAATAAAAAATTAAAATTCTATGAAGTAAAAAGTTTTGGTATACGACATACTTCATATCCATACTAGCAAAATTGAAATATGTCCTCTAGTGACAAAGTTTATAGGAAAAATATTTTTTTTTAAAAATAGATTTTTAAAAAATTTTTCATGCAGTTATTTATGGGTCGATTCACTTGTAACTACTACACTAACATCGTGTAATAAACATCTATCACTGAAAAAAAAAAAAAAATTACCCACGTATCTCTATTTTTGATTTTTCAAAAACCTCACCGGATGGTCCCCTTAATCTCATTTGTGCCACCGGTGTACCACTTCCCCATGAAAAAATATAATCATTGGTACACCGGTGTACCAAGACACGGATAACATGTTAAACAAGCCTTCACATACATCTTCGTCATACACTCCATTGATAATTTTAAAGGTTTCCACCATATCTCCTCTTGATTTTCTATATGTCAACGTTGGTAGGTCTAGTTTCTTCAGCCTTTCTTCATAGAAGAGATCCTTCAAACCCAGTACTAATTTTGTTGCCCTGCGCTGAAGCCTTTCAAAGGCCTCCACATCCTTCTTCATGTAAGGACACCACACCTGATTGGCATATTCCAGGTGTGGTCAAATCAATGTCACATACAAAGATTTAAATATTTCCTCATCCATGCTATCGAATGTCCTTCTTATTAACCCAACCATCCTATTAGCTTTATTTATTTTTTCCACAAAATGTTCCTTGAAATTTAACTCCTGGTCAATCTTCACCACTAAATCTTTCTCTACTTTAATCTGGTTCAAATCTTCATCCATAGTATATTGAAACATACCTGTATTTGTTTTACCAATTCTCATCAAATTGTATTTCTTTGTGTGAAACCTTAATAACCATTTCTTTGACCATTCATTCCTTTTATTGAGATCTTGTAATTTTCTACAGTCCCTCTCATCCTTTATCATTCTGAATACTTTGGTATCATCCGCATACAAAAACATCTCACTATTCAATATTATTTCTGGAAGGTCATTAATATATATAGCAAACAAGACAGGACCAAGCACTGACCGCTGAGGCACTCCACTTATCACTTTCTTCCAGTCTGAACTTGTACCATTTACAATTAAAAGCTGTTGTCTTCCTCCAAGAAAATCTGAAATCCATTTCAAGATATTGCCTCCTATATTGAAGCTCTTTATTTTCTCCAACAATCGTCTGTGAGGCACCATGTCAAATGCCTTCTTAAAATCACAATAAGCGACATCCACAACTCTTCCTTCATCTAATATACTTGTCCATTTTTCCATTACAGTTATTAGTTGAAGCACTGTTGAACGTCCACTCATGAAACCATATTGCTTCCTTGTGATAAGCTCATTTTTCTTAAGATGATCAATAATTTTTCTTCTAATTATGGTCTCCATTAATTTAAAAATTACACAAGTCAGGCTAACCGGTCTATGATTTTCTGGGTCCTTTCTATCTCCTTTTTTGTATATTGCCGTAATATTTGCAGACTTCCAATCCTTGGGCAATTTCCCCTGCTCTATTGATAAATCAAATATAATTTGCAATGGACATTCTATTTTGCTCCTCGCCTCCTTAATTATCCTAGGGTGAAAACCTTTGGGACCTGGTGCCTTGTCCCTTTTTAAATTATCAATAGTGAGTTTAACATCTTCACAAGTAAAAAGTATTTGTGTTAACATGGAGACATCCTTCACTTGCATGCTTGGTACTTCTCCCTAAGGTTCCCTAGTGAACACTGTATTAAAGAACTCCACTAACACTGTGACTTTCTATCATTTTGTGTTTCTGCTGTTTTCTCCTTATTCATATACAAATTTCTTATACCAGCTGCAGTTTTTGCCTTTGACTGTACATATTTCCATAATAATTTTGTATTTGATTTAAAATTTTTAGCAATCACTTTCTCATTACTTTTTACTGCTCTCCTTGTTTCTAGTCTAACCTGATTGTTAAGTTGTCTATACAGTACTATAAAATCCACCAGGCTGTACTCTCTTGTGATGCTTTCTCCTGCCTCATTCATTCTCTTAAGTCTCATCCAAAGTCAGTTTTTTCTTAATCTTAGGCCACAATTTCCTATTCATCATCAATCCTTGATTTGTTCTTTACCTCAGCCTTTCTCGACTTACAAACTCCTTTTTCAGAACACAAATATTGATAGCTTCCTGGAATTTCTTTTTAAATTTATCCTACATCACCTCTACATCTTGATAATTAAGATATTCATCCCACTTTATTGATAACAATTCACGCAGTTTACTGTATACTGTAATCCGCTTTTTCATATAAATACATGTTTCTTATACTCTTCCTTATATGGTTCTATACTACACTTGAATTGCATACAGCCATGGTCACTTTTCCCCAGTGGGCTTCCAATCTTAATATTCTCTACAAATAAGTCATCATTCATAAATACAAAATCAAGAGTATTTCCAGCATTTTCTCCTCTAAACCTTGTAATTTCTGTAATGTATTGAAGAAAGAAACAGTCACAAACTTTTTCAATAACGTTTAAACTTAAATGATCATTTCCATGAAGACAAGTTAAGTTTTCCTACTTTACATTAGGCAGATTAAAATCTCCAACTATTAACTTATATCTTGTGTTATATTCACTGATATCTTGTAGCAACCTTAAATTCCTTTCATTATTTTCCCACTGACTATCGCTGTCTTTCCTTCTTGGTCATATCATGCGATATCCAAACTTTAGCAAAAATCTTCTTTTTTAAGTCCTTCAACTTGAATAAATTTCTCATAATTCTTTCTTTCATACCTCCTCTAAATTCTACTAGTATAGGTCTTGGCTTTGCTGAGCCTGATTCCCCTCCATATCTGCCAATCCTTCGTATCTCCACAATATCACTCTCATAACATGTAATTCCCAATTCACTACATAAATCTATAACTATTAACTTAACATACCTTTTCTTTTCATCTCTTATTGACAAATCCATATCGTCAAACACTTGCTCAGGAATCCAATATAGAACAATATTGTTCTTCCTGTACATACGGCCTTGTACTTCCTTTGTTGCTTTTCTTATCACTTCATTCTATAACTGTGTATCATATATAGGACGAGCACTCTCTCCTGCCCCAACCATGCCCACAGCTCCACTGAATGCCAACTTCTTTAAATCCTCCTGGGCCACACATTTCACTTTCTTTCACTTCATGATAGATCTTATCTTTTACTTCATTCTGCCATTTATCCTTATCCCACATACCTAATTTATCCTTTACAGATGCTTCTACAAGTTGTTCCACATGATCCCTCAGAGTACTTGTAGCTTCACTAAATTCTTCCCTCATTTTCATTTGAACCTCATCATGAACCTTGTCTTTAACTTCATCTAATTCTACCTTTATTATTTCCATCACATCAGTATCTCTAGGCATACTAGTCACAGTCTTTTCTAATTTTCACAAGTCTGCTTTGACTTCACCCAGTCTTTCATAAGTTTTGTCCTCAAAATCATTCAAGCGTTTTTTCCATCCCATCTTGTCATTGAAAAACCTGTCATATTCTTGATCACCTTGCCCACTACTGTATTGCACTTCAAGCAGTACCAATGGATGGCACTCTTCAGTCATCATCAAAAATTTGTATATCACCTCAGTAACATTTTCACAAGATATATGATGCCATACATCACATAGGTTACATTCTAATGCCTTGTCCTTATCATTAACCTTAATTTTACAAATCGAGCAAATGTCCTTTTCAAGTTTGTTTTGTTTATGTCCTTCATCTTTGCCATCACTCAGCTGATCAGATTCATCACCTCCCACCTTTTGTTCAACAAGCATGTCTCTGGTTGCCCCTTCTTCCTTTTTGTCTGGTATAATACTCCTGCTATTCATTGTAACTTCCTTCAATTATTCATAAACTACGACAGTCAATTCAAAAGGTAATATAATCAAAACCTAGGAGACCTCGTCATCACCTCTTGCCTCAACCACGACCACCACTGCTTATTCATTTATCTATTTTTTTTTTAGTTCTATCACTGCCACACAAGAAACGCAAGAGATTTATTGTTCAACGTGTGTGCATCATGGATTGATTTTGCTTCCCAAAATCTTTAGTAATACCAGATACTGGTCAGACATTTTTGTGATTTCCTTGAAGAATCCTGTTAGTCTGTTAGGAGGGAGCATTTGTGGTGAGCCTTGTGTTATTGGTGAGCAGCGTTGCCAACGATTTGCTATAGCTACTTTGTATAGCTATGGGTTCAAATTTTCGTAAATCTTTAAAACAGGACCTCCTCTCTAATCCGTGCAATAATAACACAAAATGATGAGTAGTTAATGGAGAACACGTACCTTGTGGTCTTGTTTGGGGGTCACACACGGTTATGTCACACTGCCTCACTGAAATTAGAGACGTCACTCGGAGTCTAAGTCCAAATAGTAAACATTGCTATTGTCTATTGTATATATCTGGGGTTTGTGGGTAACAGGAAGTGACTGTCTGTTGTTCACATCCTGGGCTTGTGGGTAACTGCTAAATAGGATTCTTACTGTGTCTATAGTTCTTTTGTCCAATGACCTGCCACCACCTCTTAACACCACGAGCTGCACCAATGGGAATTTGCTATATGTATTCGTAGGCGGGGCACAGCTGGGCAGACAGGTGCACAAAGACATCTGTGTGCGCAGTTCAGCCATGGCCACCAGTGACATTAGTTGTAAAGGTTGCGAATTTGATTACTGGGAAATCATCGCTCCTGCGATGCAAGTCAGTGTACAATCGAGAAGAGGACCAGCCAGGACCTTCATCCTTTCGTTAAGGTATTGTGAGGAGGGGTATTAGTAGAGGTAGGGCATATTGTGTGAAGCTATAAGAGAACCAGTGTGGGGGGAGGGAAGCTGCCCCAAAGCAAGTATACGGTAGGTTAGGTTTATGTTAGGGCTAGGTCAGTGTTGCAGGGAGAATCTGGGGCGGCCGCACCGCCCCGGCTAGGTTATGTTATGTTAGGTTAGGTTTATGTTAGGGTTAGGTTAGTGTTGTAGGGAGGGTCTGGGGGGGCTATGCCCCTGCCGGCTAGGTTAGGTTAGGTTAGGTTAGGTTAATGTTAGGGTTAGGTTAGTGTTGTAGGGGGTGGGTCTGGGGGGGCACAGCCCCCCGGTTAGGTTAGGTTACGTTTTTGTCCTTAGATTTTTTTGGATCGCCATATCTCGCCTCTTTTGGCTTTCCCCCCAAAACCCCCGATTCCCCACGTGCCCCCAAGCTTGTTGGGGGGAAAGGGGGTAATAGAAAAGAATATGTAAGGAGTTGCTGTTCTATAGATTTACCCAAATTTTGTTAGGTTACGTTATATTAAGGTTTGGTTAGTAACCAGGGCAGGGGGCACAGTTCCCCCAGCTAGATTATAATGTTAGGTTAGGTTAGATCAGGGTTTGGTTAGTAATACAGGGGGTTGGGATGAGGGGCAGGGGGCACAGCCAGTCCTCCCCCTCAAAGCTAGGTTATAATTGTTAGGGTTAGGTTAGATTAGGAGGGGTAAACCCCCCGGGCTAAATTATATTGTTTAATATCTCTGTTTTCCACTAAATGTAGCAGATAATGCCACAAATATGGCAAATTGTTGGCAAATATTTAGCAAAAAAATTACATTTTCAGCTTTTCTTTTTGTGGAAATAATGGTATTTTTCCCTACATATTTTATTATTTTTTAATTGCCAAAAAATTATCAACTTTAAGCTTTCCCCACCCAAAAACCCCATTTTCCCTCCAGGTCCCTAAGCTTGCTGCTCTTGGGGAGGGGATTGGTGATGACATGGAGGAAGGACATGTTCTAGATATTTACCGTGAATTTTTACCGCAAATAATGATGTATTTTAAGGATAAAAAGCAAATCAATAAATAAGAAGAGAAGGAAAACATAGGGAAGGCTCAGAGTTCGATATTTAAATTTCGCGCTTCTTGACACTACCTATCTTTTACCACCAAACCTATTAATGAAACACCAAAATACAGTTCACGACATACAAGACATTATGCAAACTTAATATATAATGCACGTCTCACACCACATAACATGACAGGCGGGACACACATTGGGCTCGTATCCCTCACCACTTCCCCCACTTGTCTGAGACGAAAAATTTTAACTTGTTTTAAAATCCACATCTCGTATTAGGCCGCCACCTGTAACCTTACCTTGACAGAAATTACACTTAGGCTATCTGTGGCTACGTATATAGGACAGCAGGAAGCGGTGGTACTCACAACTAACGTCAATCACGAGCAGCTCCTGCAATGTCCCTCCCAGAGTTGTTTACACGTGACGTCACAACCTCGACATTGGGGCCGCGTTCAGACATGCCTCTAAAAAGATAAATTGCAGTGAAAAAGTTGAAAACATTTCATCGTTCAAGTTTACATTCCGGATTTTATAAAAAAAATAGCCTTAGGTAGTCTATCAATTGACTGAGGCTGGTTTTTTCTTGGCAAAATAAGACGCTTGCTTGAGTCGTGTTCTACCTTCGGTACACAATGAAAGAGTAATGAAAATAATAAATTAAAAAATAATCTACGTTAACCTGACGTAATCTACTATAGCCCTCAAATAAAAACACTAAAGATGTTTAGTATTAGGCAATATTTATCTTTCCACTCCTAGCGAGAAATGATAGTAGGTATAGCCGTTATCTAAGTTAGTGAAATGCCACATACATAATAATATTATTGTCTCTGACTACCTGCTTGAAGGAGAAATAATATTGTATTCTTCATATCGCCTTCTTTATATTAATTAGTGCCTCTTTTTAAAGATCACTAAGACAGTCTTTGCATGTCTCATTTCACACTTGAGCCTCTGCTGTATATTTATTATTGATACAATTATCTTATCATGCTTTATTACGCCCATACTTAGTGTACATATTGAGTTGTAACCATATTCATTCCTGTAAAGTTCTTTGTCATGTCTCATCTTCCATCTTTCTATTCCTCCTTATTTTTCACTACACCCTGATGACAAACTTCATTCTTTTCCTAATGAATCCCCTTTCTCTCTTATCACCAGAGAGAGAGAGAGAGAGAGAGAGAGAGAGAGAGAATCACTGAAAGGATTTTATTACTGATTTAAGTAACACTAAAATCAATATACATACACACACACACACACACATATATATATATATATATATATATATATATATATATATATATATATATATATATATATATATATATATATATGGAATGAACATGTATACATTGATATGTCAGTAATTTCTTTGTATGACTACTCCTTGGAAAATATCACTCATGGTAGCATAATTTTGAATATGCTTTCAGAATTACCATCAATTAAATTTGTTTCATGAAGCAAAGGTAAACAACATTTTCTATATTGATCATTTGTCTATATTCATGAAAAAAAAAAATTGTAAATGGATGTAATCCTTTGACTTCTCCTTAACTGTAATGAAATATGGCATAATTTTTTTCTTGTAAAAGGGGAAAGCTGGCTAAGGGCAAAAGAAATAGTAAAAAAAAAAAGTAATAATAATAATAAAAAAAACTTACGTGGAATACCAGTCCCTGTGCAGGTACAAGAGTTAGCCAAAATAAAGGATAAATAGGGTAAATGTCTTGAAGTGTATAAGTTAGGAAGAAATGTTGGAAAAAAAATAATAGATAATAAAAAAAAGAACTTAATTACTAAGTAGGTCAAACACATTATTACCTGTACTTTTACTCCCAGTCAGTAGGGTTTTTTATAGCAACTCATGGAAACATGTTATACAATGTTATTATCCATCAGTCAAAATTAAAATGAATAAAGCAAAGAAAATGGCTGCATTTGTGGAGAGAACAACATACATTATTTAATCTTATTTATTGTTAGTGTTCAATAGATTGTATCAGAATGTTTAATACTGTCCTGAAACCAGATAGTGAAAGTAAACAATGGTTATTGACTCCATGAATTGTCTTTCATTATCACCTTAGAATGCTATCAACTATACTACAATACTTCATGAAATGACAATCATCCTTCATAATTTGTACGATATTAATTTTCTTTTTTTAATTCCTCTTTTCAAATTTTCTACATCTGTTGTTCTCTTTAGTGGTCTTCTCATGGAGTTATTCTTGTTCACCAGCACCATTTTTGGCAACTGTCAACAATGGCCTCACCAACTGAAAAAAAGAAGTAGCAGCTAATGTATAAAAATATTTATGAAACATAAGTAGACCAAGAGTGTCTTCAATAATTAATGTCTATTGAATTAATAACTTCCCATAATATTAATGCTCTTATGTTCATCCTACGAGTTAATGTTGCTCTTGTTTAATTGATTTGGATTAACTGTACAAACTATTTTTCATACACATATCCAACTAGACTTTCCTTCTTGATATAACAAAAAGTACAGGAAGTATACATACAAAACATCATTCCCCTAACTCACCCAGGCAGGAATAGGATCGTAGAAATTTTCCTGCATTATAAGCTCCAGAAGGTCTGGTCCTTCTCCACGTTCCATCTGGAGAGACCATGAAAACAGAAACACCTGATTAGTACACCAAAACTTAACCAATGCCTCTGTAAGGAATTTGTAATGGGGATAATATAGTAAACCTCTCACTGTTACATCTGATCATTCATCTCTGATCATTCATTCATTCAAAAATATCAAACTATGAAGTCTATGAGTTGTGACAACCATAATTTATATATACATATACATAATGCATATATGAATTTTGTGAATTCACTAAATATCACCATGTAATTTGAAATAACTAAATTACACCAATCTTCTTGAGTTTTTTTAGAAATAATGGTCTTTAAAAGAAGTATGCAATAAACTTTTACTGCTCTCTAATCTACTATATATAGTACAGTCCATGGCCTCAATTCCATTTAAGCCAGCAATTATACAGTCTGTCCTTTACTCATAATCTAAACTGGAAACTTCACATCTTATCTCTTGCAAAAATAGCTTCTATGAAGTTAGGCGTTCTGAGGCGTCTCTGCCAGTTTTTCTCGCCCCTCAAACTGCTAACTCTGTATAACGACCTTATCCAGAAGTACTTTTCGCATGTTTAGGGAGTTCCACTCACACAGTTTTGTTAGATAGGGTGGAATCAAAAGCTTTTTTGTCTCATCAACTCCTCTCCTCTGACTGACTATCTTCAGCCTCTTTCTCACTGCCAAAATGCTGCATCTCTTTTTATTTTCTATTGCTATTGTCATGCTAACTGCTCTACTGATCTTGGTAACTGCATGCCTTCCCTTCTCCTATGGTCTCGCTGCACATGGATTTCCTCTTCCTTTTACCCCTATTCTGTCCATCTCTTTAATACAAGAGTTAACCAGTATTCTCAATCAATCATACCTTTCTCTGGTAAACTCAGGAACTCCCTGCCTGCTGCTGTATTTCCATCTTCCTACAACTTGACTTCTTTTAAGAGGGAGATTTCAAGACATTTGTCCCTGACTTCTGGATAGCACTTTTTTTTCCCCAATTTTTGTTGCCCTTGGCCAGCATCCCTTTTTGCATAAAAAAAAAAAAAAAGTATCACCCAGGAAAAGAGCCACACACATTATTCACACTCTTAGTCTCACCAGCCTCAATTGATCACTTAATAGCAATTCATATAACAACAAAAACTGAATATGGCATCAGTGAAAGGACTCACCAAAGATGTGACAATGCATTTTTGTAGCATAACTACTCTAGCAAGCATATTTGTGCCACCATATGGAAGGTTATTTCTGCTTGGACGTCTCACAGGTGTCTGTGTGGAATATAACTTTGATACGGGAAAAGTTATAAAATAAATGTGTAAGAAAATTTTCTTAAGCACACAGATAAATAATGGTGAATCATACACACCAAAGACAGAATACCCAAAGCATCCCTGAAACTACAACAAATTAATTTCTATATTGTTGGTCATACTATATTTTAGGAATACAGTACAGAACTATATGACTGACAAGACATCAATACCCAGCTGCCTCTATGACACAATGTAGAACATCTCTCACCTCTATTCTATTCATCTCTCTAAAGTAAGAGTTCATCCCTTTTCTGATCAACCCTGGAACTCTTATCTTGTTCATCCTTCCTATGAGCCTTTGACTTTAATTCTTTCAAGAAGATTTCAAGACACATCCTACAATTTTGGATGATCTTTTTTTCACCTTTCTTTTAGGAGAGGGTTTTTTTTTCTTTTATCTTTTTATTAGTGTAAGTTAGTGTCCCTCTTACATAATGAAAAAAATACACATAATGTTAAGATAATTAAAATTGACCAACTATGCTCCTGCTTTGGTGATCACTTAAGACTAAATTGGTTAAATTTCAAAATTTTAATGACCATGAATTCCTGTCAGAAGTTTGGTCTTTGCTCAAATGACCAATTCATCCAACCTTCAGATGACTTTTTCAGTATTTCCATAGTGCTGTGAATGGGAGGCAATACACAATCAAGCCACAACATCCCTCTTTCTATCTGACAACTGACTCATACATTCTTAAGCACATGTCATTAAAAGAGTCCATGCAAGAAAATGACTGCATTTGGAATGGCATAAGCAAATCTTTTTGTTCATATAATACTGAAGAGTAAGTAACTGGTTGGATAGCTAATGTACCAGTAGGTGTAAGTACAAACTGGTCAAAACTATCAAATGTACAATACAAAAATCATATCATCACCTTCATCAATCCATTGTTTTCTTCAGTCCCACCAACCATTTTGTCACCCTCTTCTATCTTCTCTTCCTCCTCTTCCTTCATCAAGTCTTCCAGTATAGAATCATATGTCTCCTCCCTTAGGTCCCTTTCCCAGTAGTACAATTCATTGCTGCTAAACTTATCTTCACAGTAAGCAACAGACTCCTGCATCATTCCCTGTACATTGATATGGAAAAAAAATCCAGAAGAGTAATAATAGACTAGTTTTCTTTAATTCATACTTTCTAATTGACTTATTCTATTCAACTTCAATTGTTTTGTTTACTTGATTTCTCATGAATTATGCTTCTCTGTTAAGTCAATCTTATTCTAATTACATTTACCCCCTTCTGGCCTCACCTTGTTATCCACATACTGAACGATAGCATTCATGGCATTGACACTTAGAATGGTAGGGCCTCCATGCTTTACCAACTTTGATTTCACAATGTACTCCACTCCAGAACTAGCCTGGCTAAAAAATCTATCTTCCTTCTGAATAAGCAAAGTAGTAGAGAATGTTAGAAGAGATGGATATGCAGAATATCATTAAATTATCTTATATAATTCATAATCTCTACATTGTAATGTGTGATGATAATGAGATATCATAACTTTCAGTGATTTCCTGTATCCTTTATTTACTTACTTTGTTAATCATTATTTGTTTATTTATTTTCAACCAGAAAAACACTGATTAAATGTGTTTTGCCTGAAATATAGAAATTTTCTTTTGTGATACAATATAGTATGTCTGAGCAGAGATGTTAGGAATAGAGCTGGCATTTACCGCAAAAAAGAGTTAAAAAGATAAATAAGTTAAGGATGTACATAAAAAAATACCTTTATATAAGTATGAAGCCTTCGGAGTCTTCTTTTAAGGCAAACAGGAATAAAGTTAGCATTGGTATGGTTATGATGGTGATTCCCTCCTCCCTGTTGGATCCTGACAATATCTGAGGAAATAAATTAATTGTTTCCAGCATTAAATTGTAATCATTTGACAAAAGTTACACAACAAAGTCCTATATGCACTTTTTTTCCAAAACTTTTATCATATATTTTATTCAAGCCAACAGTTCATGCATCACACCCTCCATAGAAAGTGTACAATAATACTGCAAAACAGAGGTTACAAAAAGTAATTACTTGAGATGGAAATTGTAAATTCATACCTTGTATATACATTTTTCATCCTGCTACCAAAACATGGGAAATGATAATTAAAGTTTTACCTCTAGCCTCTACAATTAGCAGGAAAATAGATAAAAATAATAAAGGAAACTGAAATTTGTAATGAGAATCATAATATTTCCCAAATTCCTGACAGGGGTTATAGTAGCAATGATTTACATACAATAATTATGCATGAAAAAAAAAAAATAAATAAAATAAATCTGCCTGCGATATTTATGTTGTATGTACTAATTTCTTTCCTTCCCATATAGTATCTTCATCCCTACTGTGGCTGTGATTATTTGTTGTCTGCTTAATAACATAATAATGACAAATGATTAAGCAGGACAGAAGCATGAGGTGAGAGAGTTTTTACATACTTCTATACATGACTCACTTGGCCCCTCAGCATGAGGAACACTGCACTCAGCAAGGTCAGGGGGCAAATATGTTGCTACACATTTTCTCACCTTCTCCGGATGCTGGTAAAGAATATGCATTTATGTACAAAAATTTCATCTGTCCACTGTTTTGCTTTTCTCATTCTATATCTCTGATATTAAAATAATAATTAATACAACAATGCAACTTATGATGAATGCCATGTGAGGGTTATTCCTTCTATTTTTTTGTTATCACCATGTGATTTTTTTAAATCCCTTGATTAATTATTATCTTTCTATCATACAGGGTCACTGCTTACCTCACTAATCAGTCCAGCCTCAGTGAAGCACCTCAGGCACTCCTGCTCTACCTTGGCATCCACAATAATTTCACACAAATCTTCTTTAGGTGGAAGGCTTGCCAGTACCTGAAATTCCATCAAACAAGAGTTAGTTATACATACAATAATTCTATGATACAAAGTTATTTTTGTGATCGCAATTATTCTATATAGTATTATTTCAATACAGTTTATCTATCAAACATTTCATCTTATATACATGGTCTGCTAGACCTATTAGTGTATATATATATATATATATATATATATATATATATATATATATATATATATATATATATATATATATATATATATATATATATATATATATATATACAGTCAACCCTTGGCTATCACGACTTCGGCTATCATGTTTTATTGCTTTCACGCACCCATGAAAAGCTGATAAAATTTCATTATCGTGACCTCAGATGCCTGCTATCGCGCGCCCAGCCATGACGTCACGGAATATCTGAGCGCTCATTGGCCAAAACTGCCTTCCCGCCAAAATCAATTCGGCTATTGCGTTTTCAGCTATGGCGCGGCTATTTCGGCCCCATTTGGGCGCAATAGCCGAGGGTTAAGTATATATATATATATATATATATATATATATATATATATATATATATATATATATATATATATATTATCATTAAAACAGCTGTATACTGATTTAATGATTGATAAATGAAAAACAAAATTGCTACATAATTACTTACTTGAGGAATGCTGAACGCAGCTCCAAATAATAACACAATCTGCCACCTCATCTTTTTAAAAAAAAAAATTTATGATTTTCTACACCAATTCAAGAAGTTTTCTGTTTCTGCTTTTCACACTTTTCCTGTTTTTGAGAGGTCACATACAAAATAAATATTAGTTTAAATTGATGAGAATATTCTTATCACAAAAAAAAAATAACACATTACTTAAGAACCTCTCAAAATAATCTAATTCAATAAATTATTTCAGGTTTTTATATTTCATACTAAAACACCAATAAAATTAAACATTAAAGCAGTAGTCTTGAGATTCTTTGTTACAATATTAATTAATCTTGAGGATAGCAATTTCTGAGAGCCCACCTTCAAAGGGCAGGTGTAACCAGGAGGTGCAGGACAGCTGAGGTGGGTGTCTCTTGACTCTTTAGCAGAGTGAAGCAGGCATCTCTTGGATGGTACAACCCACCTACCCCTCTCTCTTCACCTACCCTCCTTAAACTTCAGTGTCATTGATTACTGTCAAAAGAGAATCTCACAGGTGTAACCTTATGAATGTACTCAAATGTCATGCCATCTACCAACTACTCAAACCATGACAAGTGTGTGTGTGTGTGTGTGTGTGTGTGTGTGTGTGTGTGTGTGTGTGTGTGTGTGTGTGTGTAATTCACCAAGGCCTCATCAAAAAAGTATCCAAAACCACCAGCCATTACCCTCTTAGTGTGAGCTTAGAGCTCATTATTACATATGTGTGTGTGTGTGTGTGTGTGTGTGTGTGTGTGTGTGTGTGTGTGTGTGTGTGTGTGTGTGTGTTTGAATCTACGGTTATTGTTTCTGATCATAAGCAATTTGTAGTTTAGAACAGCAGTTCTTGACCTGTGGTTCATGAACCCCCCGGGTTCACAAGAAGATTTCAAGGGGTACTTAGATGGCTGATCTAATAATATGCTTTACAGTGCCACTGCATATTGAGTTAGTGTCATTCACTAAAATAATATTATGTTCTATGTCAAATTCCTGGGGTAAGGGTAAATGGTCTTATAACTCAGAAGGTTCTTAACAAGAAAAATATTGAGAGCCCCTGGTTTAGAAGTTGAGGCTATTTCTTCTACACAGCACGTCTATTTCAAGTCACCTCTAACTAAGAATGTATCCAGTAATTCTACTTTGAGTAAGTAAATCTATCAATGTTACCTGAACACAATCATAATTTCTAAAATGCAGGCGTTCTCTCTATATAAGTGAGACTTTGTCACTTGATAGGAGCTTGCCAAACCATAGATAAGTATATACTATATTTAATTTGCTGTATAAGACTTTTCTCTGAACATATTCCTATCTTCCTGATCCTTTCCACAATGAGTTTCAGTAATAGTAATGGCTGTACATCAGCTTAGGGAGGCAGTGGCATAGTGGATAAGGTGGTGAGCGTGGGATCGGGCAGACGTCCAATCGTAGGATCGAATCCCACCATGTACAGCTTAAAACACTTTGTCATTTGTCGAGTGGTTTAAAGTTACCTACATATCACCATGATACCCAGGTTCTAGGTGGTTACACTCAAGATGAGCTTGGGTGGTGATATGGACCCTAATATGGGTACCACTATAAATAAAGTTGCTTGCGCCACTAATGGGAGGAAGCTGAACAGCGCTTCCAATACACTCTTCAAGTGTGCCTACAGACGCTATAGGCCTTACCCCCCCAAAAAGAAAAATAAATAAATAAAATAAGCTTTTCATCATTCTCCTGTCTGATAATCTCTCACTGAAGAATTGCATATATATGTTTTCATG
Organism: Portunus trituberculatus; assembly: GCF_017591435.1. Taxonomy (NCBI): domain Eukaryota; kingdom Metazoa; phylum Arthropoda; class Malacostraca; order Decapoda; family Portunidae; genus Portunus; species Portunus trituberculatus. Next base: position 7,420,840 of record NC_059272.1, on the reverse strand, counting down.
CTCTTCATTATACTCCAGCCAGGTTTCACTACAACGAGGCACAGCATATTTCACACTTGATATTTACAAGCTACTGTTCCTGTGTATGAAAATTTCATTTATAGGAAAGGGATCAGGAAAAGATCTACTCTATAAAATTTTCTTAGTTCCATCATTGCTTTTCTTTCTTACTTGACATAATTCCTAAAACCATGATTCTTAATTATTTTCATAATTTTGTTTTTCCAACATGTATGACAAAAGATATCCCTGCTCATTACTATATTTCCATTATTACATCACTTAAAACACACACCACACATTCCTTGTAATTGCCAGTTCAGATTATGTTTTTGCATTTCTTGTAACTTTTGTCACATTCCTCATAACAACAGCTAAAAAAAATCAGACATTACAGAATCTGAATTAAAGACAATTTCTTTACCTATATAACACTTTATGAAACATGTAAATCAAAATAAATTTGATAAATTAATAAATGAATGACATATCATTAAAAATAAGACCTATTTTGTTTTTAACTGTTATAATACTTCACTTTCATGAAAGCTGGGCCAGAAGCAGGGAAAAAACATTAATTACAGCAGAGCTTACTATTTTTTCAAGTAGAAGAGAAGACTGGTAGATAGAGAGCAAATTCAAAGGTGTTACAATAAAGAGCACAATTATCAACAAACAAGTTCTTTTTACATTTCTGTCATCAGAGCACCAACCCGCAAATTAACCCAATAGTGCCCAAGCATGCTTTAAAGGACATTGATAGTGGTCTTTTTTATAAGGCTCTCATTCTATTCCATTGGGGAAGATATGAAATTACCATTTGTTTCATAAACAAAGGAAGACTTGTGCTTCTCCGGAAATGCATTACAGAAAATGAGAGTTCATGGGAACCTATCATACACTGGAAGGCATTAAAGTGATAGCTTTTCTGAAAGATGGAAGGTGGCTGCAGTCACAAGAATCTTTTCAGCAAAAAGAGATAAGCCTTTTGTAGTATCCCTTATGTTTTGTTCTTAAAAAAAGTTTAAAGGTGTCATATTGTGTGTGAAAAGAATCTAACAAAATATCTACATTATCATGTCATATACAGTACAACTATTGAATCTTGGACATACTTTAAAGTATGTGTGGACACTTCCTTAGAGGTGGTGTGAAATTTAACCTATCTAATAGCCTCTATAGTACATACTTTCTTATTTGGGTACCTTTTAAGGTTTGTGTCTTCTTTTCTTTATGTATACCAATTGTAAATCATATTCTTTCTCATATATATAAACGACATGCCAGAAGGAGTGAACAGCTACATAAATCTGTTTGCGGACGATACAAAACTGTGCAGAGTTATAAAGCAAAAAGAGGATTGTCAAATACTGCCATGTCATGGAAATGGGAAAGAGTGAAAGACAACCAGTGGGAATCTATAATGGGAGATGGAGTAGAACTGGAGAAAGTAAAAAAGGAAAAGGATTTGGGAGTGACGATGGAAGAAAATAATCAACTGGTAAGCCATATTGATAGAATTTTCAGAGACATATAATTTGCTAAGGAATATTGGAGTAGCATTTCACTACATGGACAAAGAAATGATGAAGAAATTGATAAGTACTATAATAAGATCCAGATTGGAATATGCAGTAGTGTGGACTCCCCATAAAAAGAAACACATAAGGAAGCTGGAGAGACTACAAGAAATGGCTACAAGAATGGTTCCAGAATTTGAAGGGATGACATATGAGGAGAGACTAAAGGCTATGGATCTACCAACCCTGGAACAGAGAAGGGAGAGAGGGGATCTGATACAAGTTTATAAATTGATCAACGGAATGGACCAAGTGGATAATGAGAAACTGATCCTGAGAAAAGAATATGACATTCACATAGGATCGCATAGTAAAAAGCTGAGGAAGGGAAGATGTCTAAGAGATATTAAAAAAATATAGTTTCCTGCAAAGATGTGTTGGGACTTGGAACAGTTTGAGTGAAGAAGTGGTGTCAGCAACAAGTGTGCATAGTTTTAAAGAAAAATTGGATAAGTGTAGATATGGAGACGGGGCCACACAAGCATAAAGCCCAGACCCTGTAAAACTACAACTAAGTAAATACAACTAGGTAAAATACACACACACACACACACACACACACTAACATAGATGGTTTATTATCCAGCATACTGGAAGTTTGGGATTATTTGAAAGAGAAAAAGCCGGATGTAATGTGCATCGTTGAAACAAAACTGAAAAAAAGGGATCCATGTCAACTTTAAAGAGGAGGGATATAATACCTGAAGGAGGGACAGGAAGGATAAAGGGGGAGGAGAAGTGCTAATAATGGTTTGTGATAATATATGTGTGGAGGATGTGCAATATGGTGAGGACAGAGTGGAAGTAATGGGAGTAACAATCAGAACAGAAGATTTGAAGAAAAGAAAAATTATAGTTACATATGTTCCACTAAAGACTAATACATGGGGATCAGAAGAACATAAAGATATGCAAAGAGAGGTGATAAAGTGCCTAGATAACATGATAAAAGGTAGAAAAATACTCTTAGTTGGAGACTAACTGTAAAAAAATAAACTGGAGAGAGAAGGAAGTAATGGATAATGCTGGGCAGTGGAGTGAGAAAGTGTTACAGTTGACTATGATTAATACAATGGACCAGTGGGTGGAGGAGTCAACAAGGTACAGGGGGAAGAAGAACCATAATTGTTTGACCTACTTTTCACAAAGAAACCAGAGTCCCCTCCAATCATACAATACCTTAGTCCAATGGGGAAAAGTGATCATGTGACAGTAGAGATGCAAATGCAGGAAGATGAGATAAGTTACAGAGAGGACTATACAGGAGAGAGATTAAATTATGCAAGAATGGATTTTAAAAAATTAAGGATTTATTTTGCTGATATTGAGTGGAGTAATATTATGTGCAGGAAGACTGCATAATAGAAATATGATATATTCTTACAGAAATACAATGAAGGAGTAAAAAAGTTTGTTCCTGTTTATAGAGTTCAGAAAAAAAATACATGCTTAGTACAATGCTAAATGCATACAAGCAAAAATGGCAAAAGATAGAGCATGGAATAAACTTTTAAAGCAGGGAAATAACTATAATAGTTGGCAGTACAAAGATGCTAGAAATGAATATATTATAGTAAGGAGAGAGGAAGAAAGAAAGTTTGAGAAAGATGTAGTGGATAAAAGCAAAGATGAACTCAAACTTTTCTATAAGTTTATAAATGGCAAAATAAAGAATAAGGAAACAATTGAAAAAATAATTAAAGAAGGGAAGACATACCAAACAGAGAAGGAAATGTGTGAAATAATGAATGAGAGCTTCAAAATAGTATTCACTGCAGATGATTTCACAGAACCTAATAGGACATTGGATTGCCAAGGATTACAGGAGATTGCAGTGTACAAAGAGGATATTGGAAGATTGTTGGATAAGTTGGAAGTTAGAAAAGCAATGGGGCCAAATAGTATATCAGGCTGGGTGTTAAAAGAATGTAAAGAGCAATTACTGGATCCAATTTTGAAAATCATCAAAAGTTCAATAAATGAAGGGAAAGTTCCACTAGAGTGGAAGAGAGCCAATGTAATACCAATATTTTAAGGAGGAAAGGCAACTGAACCACTAAACTACAGACTAGTGTCACTTACAAGTGTCGTAGGTAAGTTATGTGAAATAATCATCAAAGGAAAATGGGTTAAATTTCTAGAAGAGGAGCAAGTCATATCGAACAGACAATTTGGGTTCAGGACAGGGTGGTCATGTGTATCAAACTTATTAAGCTTCTACTCGAGAGTTATTGCAGGACTTGAAAATAGAGATGGATGGGTAGACACAGTATACCTGGACATTAAAAAGGCTTTTGATAAATTCCCGCACGGAAGACTTCTTTGGAAACTAGAGTACATAGGAGGACTGCGTGGAACCTTGCCCGAATGGACAAGAGATTACTTGAAGGATAGGGAAATGAGAACTGTGATCAGAGATACATACTCATCTTGGAGTAGAGTAACTAGTGGAGTGCCACAAGGGTCAGTGTTAGCCCCATTATGTTCCAAGTTTATGTAAACGACATTCACATTCGGATAAACAGTTATATAAATTTATTCGCTGATGATGCAAAGTTGCTAAGAGTTATCAAAACCAGAGAGAACTGTCTGCTGTTGCAGAAAGATTTAAACAAGATCTATGAATGGAGCAAGAAGTGGAAATTGGAGTTTAATGCCAAGAAATGCCACATAATGGAAGGAAAGAGTAAGAGAAGACCAGTATGGAATTATTTGATGGGAGAGGAACAAATAATGACGACTAAAGAGGAAAAAAGATCATGGAGTGATCATACAAGAAAACCTGAGCCCTGATAAACATATAAGCAAGATATTTGGACATCATATAAGATGTTGACTAATATAAGAGTGGCATTTCATTACATGGATAAAGATATGATGAAAAAAATCATCACAAGCATGATATGTCTAAGGCTGGAATATGCAGCAGTGGTATGGTCTCTGAGCTTTAAAAAGGATATATAAGAAAATTGGAAAGGATACAGAAGATTGCTACAAAGATGGTGCCAGAATTACAGGACCTTACACGTGAAAAACGACTGAAGGAAATGGGACTGCCAACCTTACAAGATAGAAGAGAACGTGGGGACATAATAACAATGTATAAGATGGTAAATGATATTGAAAAGATAGACAAAGAAGACCTGGTGCTGTTGACGGAAGAAGATGGAAGGACAAGATGACATGAAAAGAAGATCAGGATGAGGCGGTGTGTGAAGGATATTGGAAAATACAGTTTTCCACACAGAACGGTGGAAAAATGGAATGCATTGGATAATGGAATTGTCACAGCACATAGTGTGCATAACTTTAAAGAAAAACTAGATAAATGGAGATATGGAGACAGGACACTATGAGCCCCGCTCGAACCCTGTACACTGCAACTAGGTAAATACACACACACACACACACACACACACACACACACACACACACACAGTCACTCACTTGTGTGCGCGCTCACACACACACACACACCGCGTAGTGTAGTGGTTAGCACGATCGACTCACACTCGAGAGAGTCCGGGTTTGAATTCTGGAGGCGGCGAGGCAAATGGGCAAGCCTCTTAATGTGTAGCCCCTGTTCACCTAGCAGTAAATAGGTACGGGATGTAACTCGAGGGGTTGTGGCCTCGCTTTCCCGGTGTGTGGAGTGTGTTGTGGTCTCAGTCCTACCCGAAGATCGGTCTATGAGCTCTGAGCTCGCTCCGTAATGGGGAAGACTAGCTGGGTGACCAGCAGACGACCGAGGTGAATTACATATACACACATATACATATATGTAGTGAATTTACATTCTTTTTCTGTTCAGATATTCATCAGAGGAGATGAAACAGGTAGATGTGGACCAGCCAGACACCATCAAAGTCTACAACACCCATATGGGCAGTGTGAACCTCCTAGATAATATGGTGATGTATTATGCCATTAGAACTCGCAACTGAAAGTGGCACTGGTCGCTGCATAACTGGTTTTATGAATGTCTTTTTTGTCCTGGTCTGGTGTCTTTATTGCAAGGTGGGAATGGTGATGGACATAAAGACAATGGAAACATACCTCTCTTGAGATTTACTTGGTCATGTGTAGAAATAAACATCATGCTTATTTGTCTGATTCATGATGAAGTTCAATCTAAACTGTAAAAGTATTTCATCAATAATTTTGTAAAAAATCATCTTTTGATTTTGCTAAGTTAGATTTCTTAAACAGCACACATTCATTCCTAAAACAATTATTGAGGTTCAATAAATATCATAATATATATAAATTTCCAGTGTCTTCTTTCAGTTTTCCTACTTTGCATATTTTACAGGTTTTCTCTAAGGTAGTGCCAACGCATACTTTAAAGGATGTGCATGTTTTCCAAATTCCAGAATGCAATTTCCAAAAATTTCCTTTTGATTTGTATTCCTTTTCCCATAAACACATTTTGTACCAAATTTCATGAAAAATTCAAATGGGATCTAAGACTAGGCACTAATAGGTTAATATAAAAACTGATGAATACACAAATAATTTTAAGAATTAATGGAACCATTAATCTTCATTAAATGATCAACCAAATTAGAATAATATGACATTTAATTACAAATGCAGTGGTAGGTTATCTAGTACAGACATGAACATGGTGTTGTGAGGGAGCAGCTGCATGCCCTCCATGTAAGTCATAGAGGGGTGGAGGGAGGAGGTCCTCATTCATGAAACACCTGTGTTCCTCTTTTACCATCACAGGTTCATATATCATGTAAGGTGAAAAGAAATTTCCTACGATGTATCCTTGAACTAAATTATAGGTTCTATTTAGGACCAAATTTGAACAATATTCATAAAGTCTTCAGTACATATCCCTAGTTTACTAAATATTATGTCCTCCATTTGTTACGTGTGTCCTCAAATCCAACATACTTATTTAAAGGTATTTGACTATAACTTATTTTTCTCAAATTGAGTATCATTTGAATTGATGTCATTATTCCAGTGGCTCCCTATTCACCTGAATGTACAGTTTACTGATGGCACACTCACAAAGATGATTCATAAAATGAATTTTATTATTCTCGTTAACATAAATTTTACCTTAGGGCCCTCAATATTACACACACGTGTGTGTGCGTGTATATATATATATATATATATATATATATATATATATATATATATATATATATATATATATATATATATATATATATATATATATACACACACACACACACACACGTGTGTGTGTGATATTGAGGGCCCTAAGGTAAAATTTATGTTAACAAGAGTAATACAACTCATTTAATGAATCATTGTGAGTGTGCCATCAGTAAACTGTATGTTTAGGTGAATATGGAGCCACTGGAATAATATATATATACACACACACACACACACACGTGTGTGTGTGATATTGAGGGCCCTAAGGTAAAATTTATGTTAACAAGAGTAATACAACTCATTTAATGAATCATTGTGAGTGTGCCATCAGTAAACTGTATGTTTAGGTGAATATGGAGCCACTGGAATAATGAAATCAATTCAAGTGATACTCAATTTGAGAAAGATAAGTTATAGTCAAATACCTTTAAATAAGTATGTTGGATTTGAGGACACACGTAACAAATGCAGGACATAATATTTAGTAAACTAGGAATATATATTGAAGACTTTATGAATATTGTTCAAATTTGGTCCTAAGTAGAACCTATAATTTAGTTCAAGGATACATCGTAGGAATTTCTTTTCACCTTACATGATATATGAACCTGTGATGGTATATATATATATATATATATATATATATATATATATATATATATATATATATATATATATATATATATATATATATATATATATATATATATATATATATATATATATATATATATATATATATATATATATATATATATATATATATATAACAATATAACACAATTTCAAAGAAAGAGAGAATGATAACAAAGATCATCTGAATATGTAAAGATGAAGAACAATGAAAAGAAAATTGATGATATAGATGGAAAATGATATATAAAGGAACTGGCACAGTGAACACAAAGAAGATAGGCAGAACACAAGTGGCTCATAAATGGGACTGACAGTGTAAAAATTAATTACTCAAGGACTTAGTCACAACCAGTCACCCACTTGCACATCTGAACCACACCTGGACTCACTTAGATCTATGCAGCACATCACTGAGACGCACCAAGAGGTACAGCCATGAGGGGATCCCAGCCAGCAGTGGCCATGGTGGTACTGGGGATGCTCTTTACCTCCACCTTAAGTACACCAATATCTGAAACCAATACTGAGGTTTGTCAATAAGCTGTTTGAATGCAACATGTGAAGCTGTCAGGTACTGTTCAGCTGAATTCCCAAAGAGAGAAATAAGCCAAGTATGATGCGTTTATTTTACTATTATGAAACAAAGTATTGAAAAATTAGTTAAAACACCATATGCACCACAAACTGGTGACCCATGCCTCTACCTTTCACTGTCTTGTGCAAGCAGTCTCATACATTCTTACTTTTCTGTCTTCACCATCAAATCTGGTAAAATTAGCCAACCAGCGTAATTGTAAACTATATTTAGATAAAATATAGGCAATTATAACATTGGTAATACCAATTCTGAAAGCAATGACTTAACTAACTGGCATGTTTACTTACAGGGGAAAGAAAATCAGTCTGAAGTAACCTGGCCTAAAACAGGTTTGGAGATATGCCAAATGCTAGTGGAAGATAGCACACGGTTGTCCTGCAAGGATTGCTTCAGCAGTGTTTACACCTTTGAGAAGGTACTAATTATTATTGATGTGTAATTTTCCCTGCACCTATGAACTAAAGAGTAAAATATTGTGCTATACACCTTTATGGCATGTAATGTTTTTAATTTCTCTTCGTTCATCAAGTCTAAATATCTAATTCTTTAATGCCTTATAGATAAGCTTCTATCTGGTTCTAGAAAGAAATCAGAAAAGGTCTATGACACAAGCTGAGGTGTAACATCCAGGAATATGTATACATGTAGTCATTGACTAACAGCCACATTTGGTTACAACAAACCAGTCATAACTCAATCAGGTCATGTCAGCCATGTTACATTACCATAAATATATCATGCTCAGTAATCACATTGTATTCATCTTTAAGTCATATGCTATTTTAAATATATTTTCTTTGTTTTTTTATTCCATTTTAATAGCTCATTATTTTCCATTATCAGATTTGTCATATTTTATCACCATATTCTGTTCATTAATGTTATAGTCATAGTTGTGGTTGTAAAGCTGAACAGTCAAAAGTCACATAGCTCATAATTTGTCAACTACCAGTAATAGGATTATATTCATAGACAGAGAGAAATGAGGATATGGGAATGAGAAACTAATGTTAGAAGAGTAAGGAATGTCATAATGATTTGGATATTATGAGGAAGGAAGAAAAAAACATGGTAAAAAATATAACTGAATTATATACATGGTGTATACGGAAAAGCCATGGATGGAACAGTATGAAGAGAGCATTATTATAATACCAAGATGGATGTCTGTAGAGCAAGAAAAAAATGTTGCACATGATAAAGTTGAATGGAGTAGACATAAATGCATAAAATGGGATGTACCATAAAGGACCTTTATGGATAGTTTGCTTCCATCAGATTTTTCAGCTAACCAGATCAGATCTGGGAGCAGAGATGGATCTTTCATGATGCAGCAGTGATAAAATTAGTTCTCTGTTGCTGCTACAGAAAGAATGATATGCTTGCACAACTAAACCTCAAATAAGTGTGGTGACATGTGAATATAAAAAAGCTGTTCACAAAATATTCCTTAGCATCAGAAAACAATACAATGAACAATTACTACAAAAACTTATACATGTGCTCACAAACTCTTTTAATCCACTACTCAGGTAAAGGAATGTGTGAAGGACTGGCTCCCTGATCCAATTGCTCTATGTTCTGGCACAGCAAAAAATGAACAAGAATTTAACCGCTGTGTCCTTACGAATTCTAAGAATATCACAAAACTTAATAAGGTGTGTATGTGCAAGAACATTAATTTTTTTTTTATTATACATACTCCTAGCTTGCATGAAATCTAAGAAATCTCATAAACAATACATTTAACCCTCCGTTATCACGCCCTTCCGTTATTGCGCTTACGCGTTATCGCGCACTTTTGAAAATCTGCAAAATTCAGTTTTAGCGCATCTGGAAAGTCGTTATCGTGCATCCGTAGTAGTAGTAGTAGAAGTAGTAGTACTACCCATATCTCAACCACACACCGATGAATGTTTAGATGGGGGAGGAGGAGGAGGAAGAGGAGGAGGAGCCAGCAACCAATCATCGCTGTGTATTGACATCATGTGATTTGAATAAGGGAGCTGATTGGTTCTGGTCACTCTGCTCACCACCACCACCCCTCAGTCTCGCAGGTTGTATTCTGTTGTTCAGAGCTGTTTTTTTAGGAAAATTTTTGGGTTGAGGCACCAATTTATTTATTTCCTATTTATTCTTCACTTCCATTATCGTGTTTTCCGCTATCACACGTTTTTTTAGGCACCAATTTTGCGTGATAACAGAGGGTTAGGCGTACATAAGATAACAAAACTTGCATTAATTTCTTCCCACCCCAAAAAAAATGTGGTATGAGATGCATTTTCAGCAAATTCTACAGAATTTCTTACACCACCTCTTCCTCTGAATAGCTCTATAATTAATCGTTCTTGGTTTTGGTTTCCAGAGAGCAAACACATTCTATAAAAAAAGTATCAAATTTCTAGAAAAGATGGCTGATTTCCAACTTCTGATGAATGGTCCCCAAGCACTCTTCTCTAGCTTTAGTCAGGATATCCTCTTTAGTGTTCCTGAGATCGAGGTGGGTTCATCTTTTATCTGTTGTCAATTTCCATTACAAAAAGTAAAAATATCACTGAACAAAAGTTAATCATGTTACAAGCAAAGTCTTAAGTACCTATAATGATTACTTCAAAAACTGCATTCAAATTGATACAGAAAATTGAAAGTGATATGTATAACAGAGGAGAGTAGAATGGAGTAACTGTTTTTTGCAGTATCTCATTGGAAAATTCATTACCACATCATGCAAGCATTGTATGTCCAAATACCTGTCAAAATCATCTTACAGGAAGCACTAAGCACCAGTGAAGACTGTTCAGAAAGATACAGCAGGAATGTTCAGCAAACCCTTCCACAGTCACGAGGTAATTTCGTTCCTACTTTAATGATGACTTACTAGTAACATGAAACTTAAAACTGATCTACCGTTAGAAAACCAATATTGGTTTTCTATTTTGTACAAGTTTGTTATTTTTACTTACTTACCCTTTTCAACATCATACATTGTTTAATATCATGAACAAAATAATAGAAAATAATCATGCATGATTCTAATCATATAGCATTGTCAGTAGAGTTCCTTTGTAATGCTCATACTATTTTCCTAATGATCTCAGTGACAGAATATGAGTATGGGAAAGTGGGCCATGACATGCCCTTCAAGGGGGTGGGACCCCTTGCCTTGTCAGTTCTGAAGGGCATGTGTAACACCCGCTATCTGGTGAGTTTTTTCTCCCTCTTTTCATTAGACCTATTTCACACAGTGCCACCAGTTACCTCAGTGTGAATGGATCAGATAAGGAGTGATCACCACTGACTCGTGGCATCATACCTCAAGGTAGTCAGTCAAAAGAATGATATCAAAGAGCTGCTTCTTTTTGCTTCATCTTACACTTTTCAGGTTCTGCTATTTTTAATTTTTGATGGTTCTATTAAAATTTTTCAGTATTCTGCTGTTTTGAATTTTGTGTGCCTAACATCTGTTGATAAGTAATCTACATTGGATATATCTGCCAGTTTAAGTGTTTGTATGATGAAGTGAACAATTTTTCTGATGTTCATATTCATAGTTTTCTGCAATGTTAACATATTTATTTCATTCTGCTCAATCAGAGATTTATCATCAAGGTCAGGAATGAAATGCAGAATGTTATTTCAGGTGTTCCACCTCTCAACCTCAATGCTATAATCTTTAGTTGATGGTTCCCAAATTGCAGAACATTTTTCTATCACAGATTAGGTCTATGTACATATTCACTTTCTCCTCTACTATTTTCCTCCTGCATCACAGACATCAGGTCCTCTCAAAATCTAAATTGAAGTAAAATATCTCAATAAATCCTTATAGACAAGAAGTACAGCAACAAATAGTTTTATATATGAAATGAGATCCCCTGACATATCATCACTAGGAATGTACATATGGTGCAATATTTCAATCTTCCATTGGCTTATACATAATAATAATATCAACAATAATAGTATTTCTAACACTCAAGCCAAACGTTAAATGAAATATCAAACTGATAATTTGGTTTTTATGCCTAACATGAAATGGCAAGATTTTGTTTGGTACATTAATATACTATATTTCAGGAGGGCCAACATAAGCTACAACTTCTGGTAGACACAGCTGTGAACTTAGAGTTGCCTGTACCAGCTTGGGTATGTTTCTCTATTGACAACACTATTCTATAATGCTCTTAGAAAACAATGTTAATTATCTTTATATCTACTTCTACTTTTTTTTTCTAACCCATTTTAATTACTGAGTATGAGAAGAAAAAGCCAACTAAAGATAGTAAAGGCAATAATAGAGTGTCTACCAGCTTTAATGTTATATTAAAGCCAAACAGCATAAGGTAATACATAAAAGGAAGTTCAAGAATTATAAAAAAAAAAAAAATCAATCATAACATATTTCTCTTACACTGCAAACTTAAAAAGTACAAAATTCATATCTATAAATATGAATATTTGCTTACATGCAACTTGCATTTAAGTTCAAAGTTTAAATAAATGTATTCTATTAATTCAAATTGTCAATGGATACTTTCATTATACTGTTCTTCTCCTCAGGTATTCCAGGAGATGGTGAACAACATTGACTCAATTGAAATTTAAGTAAGGGCAGGCGTAACATACAACTTTGGATGAACATAGTGATGTAGCTCATTGATACTATGCAGGTAAACTAATATCATGGTATTTATTGCACTATCCATGTATTCACATCATCATGCATTATTACACGTTTTGCTCAGGTGTAACGTGTTACCAATGAATCAATAGCAAGGTGTGAAAGAAATCTTAATGAGTGTATTTTATTCGAGATGGATAGCAAACTCAGAAAAGAAATAAAGTGGTATATGTTTATTGATTTTCAACTAAAACCAATAACAGACAAGTTACAACCAAGACATTTATGCTATTCCCTAGCAGCTTGTATCTCTGCTTTCTTGTTGTTGTGGAAGGAAAGGTGAACCAGGATGGAAAGCACATTAATCGAGCCACTTCCTCAGGAGTGAAATATCTCAATTCCAGTTGATGCAGCAATTCTACTTTGAGTTGATCATCATCACTTAGAGCCTGTACTTTTGAGTAAATCTCTGACATATCAACTTGACTGTTGTGTTGCACAACAGATCCTGTTCCTTCAACATAGTGTGCATATCCCTTTGTAAAACAACATGATCTTTGTGACTGATGATTAACAATGTCTAATAACATATGATATTTTTTTAACACCTTATCTGGTAATAAAAAGTCTTTTAAGTTTACCTCATCAATAAGGTAATGAGAAAGTGATAGTGACATTAGTGGTGAGTTATTCTGTAGACTATCCTGATGACTGGAGTGAAACTTCTGCAATAGTGAATGGAGAGATGGTTTAATAGATTTTGAGCACTTGCAGCAGATCTTACTATAGGACACACAAGAGGCTTCACTCAGGAGACACAAGCAGAATGGAAAATCAGTCCACACCTAAGAAAAAGGAGAAAAAATAAAACATAAATTAGAAACAGTTGTTCTAAGAATATCTTTAAGACAGTGCATATCAAGTACACAGTATGTTTTATCTATTCAGTGGCCTAGTTAAAACATCAATCTCATAAATATGACAGTATGGATTGGAAGTTCCAGCAAAGCACACTATTTAGAGGTTCTACTGGTAAGAAATAAATTAATGTCAGCCTGATGAGAACATGAAAAATATCAAATCTGCCTTCCTACACACACACACACACACACACACACACACACACACACACACACACACACACACACACACACACACACACCCAGTAGCTCAGTGGTTAGAGCGCTGGCTTCACAAGCCAGAGGACCAGGGTTTGATTCCCCGGCCGGATGGAGATATTTGGGTGTGTCTCCTTTCATGTGTAGCCCCTGTTCACCTAGCAGTGAGTAGGTACGGGATGTAAATCGAGGAGTTGTGACCTTGTTGTCCTGGTGTGTGGTGTGTGCCTGGTCTCAGGCCTATCCGAAGATCGGAAATAATGAGCTCTGAGCTCGTTCCGTAGGGTAACGTCTGGCTGTCTCGTCAGAGACTGCAGCAGATCAAACAGTGAACAGTGAACACACTATAGGGAGACTTAAACAAGATCTGGAAATGGAGCAAAAAATGGGAGATGGAATTCAATGTGGACAAAAGCCATGTCATGGAAATGGGAAAAAGTGAAAGACGACCCGTGGGAATCTATAAGATGGAAGATGGAGTAGAACTAGAAAAAGTAAAAAAGGAAAAGGACTTGGGAGTGACAATGGAAGAAAATAATCAACCGGTAAGCCATATTGATAGAATTTTCAGTGAGACGTATAATTTGCTAAGGAATATTGGAGTAGCATTTCACTTTATGGACAAGGAAATGATGAAGAAATTGATAAGTACTAAAATAAGACCTAGATTGGAATATGCAGGAGTTGTGTGGACTCCCATAAAAGAAACACATAAGAAAATTAGAGAGACTACAAAAATGGCTACAAGAATGGTTCCAGAATTTAAAGGGATGACATATGAGGAGAGACTAAAGGCAATGGATCTACCAACCTTGGAGCAGAGAAGAGAGAGGGATCTGATACAAGTTTATAAATTGATTAACGGAATGGATGAAGTGGATAATGAGAAACTGATCCTGAGAGAAGAATATGACTTTAGAAGCACAAGATCGCATAGTAAGAAACTAAGGAAGGGACGATGTCTGAGAGATGTTAAAAAATTTAGTTTCCCGCAAAGATGTGTTGAGACTTGGAACAGTTTGAGTGAGGAAGTGGTGTCAGCAAAGAGTGTATATAGTTTTAAAGAAAAATTGGATAAGTGTAGATATGGAGACGGGACCACACGAGCATAAAGCCCAGGCCCTGTAAAACTACAACTAGGTAAATACAACTAGGTAAATACACGAGAGACATGGTCGAGGAAGGACGCACGGGCGCCGCTCCGACAATCAGCTAATCTTCACTACATACCAGTTGTACAGTTTTTACAGTGGCCTGGGCAGGTAGTGTGGACTCATTTTTTTTTCATGCAATCAATTATTAAGGAATGATGAGTGAAAAAGAGATTCCATCAAAATACAGACATGAGATTAGAGAAGGAATGAAAGCTGATGATGACTATGTTGGTGAAGGTGAGCGTGTATTCGAAGGCTTCGATACGACGACTACTTCACTACTTAAGAGAGTGTTAAATATTGAATATAAACTAGATAAATTGATAAAGGAGAAGATGGAAATGAAAGTGAATGAAGAACAGGAAAAAGAGTTTATAAAACTGAGAGAAAGGATAAAAAAGTGGAAGAAAACGAAGCTAGGCTAAGAGCGGAAAACGAAGAACTAAAAAGGAAGTAGCTAACTACAAAAGCAGATGGAAGAAGGACTCGGTAAAGCCGAGAAAGAAAAGAGAAGCTGAAAGATCTAGTAAACAAGGAAGAGGAAAGAGTACAGAACGTGATTAAAAAAGAAGTACAAGCATGGAGAGTCCAAGATAAGAAAGATAAGGCTGATTTTCAGGAGGTGATTCAAGAACAACTTAAAGAAAAAGAAGAAAATATGACAAACAAAATGATAGGAGTCCTCAAGACAAAAGAAAATTTAGTTAGAGAAATTGCAGAAAAAAGAAGAGTGTAGTCGTATTTGGAATAAAAGAAAAAATATAAAATATAGACCAAAAAGAGAAAAAGAAGAAATGAAATCAGTCAAAGACCTACTGAAGAATCTAAACGACGAAGATAGGCAGAACTTGGAAGAGGAAGTAGAAGAAATAAACAGAATGGGACCATATCAAGAAGGAAAAACGAGACCAATTAAAATACTACTAAAATCACAAGCAGCAACAGAAGAAATATTATATAGAACAACAAAACTTAGAGAAACAGAAGGCTGCAAGGATATCTATATAAAGAAAAATAGAAATGAGGAAGAAAGGAAGAGATACAATGAACTGGCAGCAGCAGTAAGGAAAAGAATAATGAAAGGTCAGAAGAGGAGAAGGCATTTTTTTGGAGAATTCTAGGAGACAGGATAAGGAAATGGTATATAAACGAGAAGGAAGAGAAAAAAGTGGAACAAGTTTAACTAAAAATGATAAAGGCAAAAGACTAAAAATGATGTATACAAACATAGACGGGGTTTTATCAAGTAAATTAGAATTAAGAGATTACATAAAGAAAGAAAATCCGGATATTGTATGCCTGGCTGAAACAAAACTAAATGAGGCAATCAAAATAAACTTGGATAATAGGTATAATGTATGGAGGAGAGACAGAGTGGGTAAAGGAGGAGGAGGAGTCATGATTATGTTAAGGAAGGAGATAGTGATAAACCAAGTGGAATGTGGGGAAGGAAAAGCAGAAGTATTGTATATTAAGATGCATATTAATAAAAAAGAGTTAACAATCATTGTAACATATGTGCCACCAAAACAAATTCATGGACCAATCAAGAATATAAAGACATGATAGATGACACAATAAGGAGTCTAACGAGAATCGTTAAAGAAAGGAGAAAAGTGATATTAGTAGGAGATTTCAACTGTAAAGAAGTGGACTGGGAAAATTATGAAAGTGGTATGGGGGAAGAAGCCTGGGGAGAAAGATTCTTGAACCTAATGATAGACAATATGATGGACCAGAGAGTAAAGGAATGCACAAGATTCAGAGGAAACGACGAGCCGGCAAGATTGGACCTAGTTTTTACAAGGGGTATACAAATGAATGATGATATAAGATATAAGTGCCCATTGGGAAAGAGTGACCATGCAATATTAGAAATAGATATAGAAGAGGGAAAGGAAGATAGAGACGATTCATACAAAGGAGACCGATTAAATTACAGAAAGGCTGATATTGAGAATCTCAAGAACTATTTTAAAATGTAGACTGGGAGGAGATGGAAAACTCAGAGACAATGCAAGACAAATATAACTTATTTTTGGAAATATACAAAACAGGAGTCAGGGAATATGTCCCAAAATATAGACCTAAAGAAGAAGGAAAGAAAGATTGGTTTAATGCAAGGTGTGCTAGGGCAAAGGAGAAAAGAGATGGAGCATGGAAAAGGTGGAGGAGAAATAGAAATCCAGCAAATAAGGAAAACTTCAAGGCAGCGAGAAATGAATATGTTAAGGTGAGGAAGGAAGAGGAAAAGAACTTGAAAAGACATTGTCGAAAAATGTAAGGAGCAACCAAAATTGTTCTATAGATTCATAAATGGAAAAATTAGGCAAAAGAAACAATAGAAAGGTTAAAAGGAGAGAACGGGATGGTGGAAGACCCAAAAGTATGGCAGAACTATTAAATAAAAAATTCCAGGAGGTCTTTACTAAGGAATCCAAATTTGAGAGGCCACAGGGTAATAGAGACAATCTATATGAAAGAGATTAAAGTAACCAAGCTTGAAATAAAAGAGTTAATGAAGGAACTGGATGAAGAGAAGGCAATGGGACCAGATGAAGTCTCAGGCAGAATACTGAAAGAATGTAGGGAAGAACTAGCAAGTCCTATATACAACATCATAAAATGCTCAATAGAAAATGGAACAGTACCAGTAGAATGGAAAAGAGCTGAGGTGGTTCCCATATATAAGAGCGGAAGGAAGGAAGAACCTTTAAATTACAGACCGGTATCACTAACTAGTGTAATATGCAAGATGTGTGAAAGAATAATAAAGAAACAATGGATCGAGTTCCTTGAAGACAACAAATTAATATCAAATAGCCAATTTGGTTTTAGAAAAGACGGTCTTGTGTAACTAATTTATTGAGTTTCTATTCTAGAATAGTTGATAGAGTACAAGAGAGAGAGGATGGGTTGACTGTATTTATTTGGATTTAAAAAAGGCGTTTGACAAAGTGCCACATGCAAGATTACTGTGGAAGTTAGAGGAGAAGGGTGGCTTAAAAGGAAGCACATTGAGATGGATAGAAAATTATTTGAGGGGGAGAGAAATAAGGACGGTAGTTAAAGATATGAAGTCCAAGTGGAGAGCAGTAGAAAGCGGAGTGCCACAGGGGTCAGTATTGGCACCAATACTTTTCCTCATTTATATTAACGACATGCCAGAAGGAGTGAACAGCTACATAAATCTGTTTGCAGATGATACGAAACTGTGCAGAGTTATAAAGCAAAAGGAGGATTGTGAAATACTGCAAGAAGACCTAAATAAGATCTGGGAATGGAGTAAAAAGTGGGAAATGGAATTCAATGTGAACAAAAGCCATGTCATGGAAATGGGAAAGAGTGAAAGACGACCTGTGGGAATCTATAAGATGGGAGATGGAGTAGAACTGGAGAAAGTTAAAAAGGAAAAGGACTTAGGAGTGACGATGGAAGAAAACAATCAACCAGTAAGCCATATTGATAGAATTTTTAGAGAAACATATAATTTGCTAAGGAATATTGGAGTAGCATTTCACTACATGGACAAAGAAATGATGAAGAAATTGATAAGTACTATAATAAGACCCAGATTGGAATATGCAGGAGTAGTGTGGACCCCTCATAAAAGAAACACATAAGGAAATTGGAGAGGCTACAAAAATGGCTACAAGAATGGTTCCAGAATTTGAAGGGATGACATATGAGGAGAGACTAAAGGCTATGGATCTACCAACCCTGGAACAAAGAAGGAGAGAGGAGACCTGATACAAGTTTATAAATTGATCAACGGAATGGACCAAGTGGATAATGAGAAACTGATCCTGAGAGAAGAATATGACATCCGAGCACAAGATCGCATAGTAAAAAGCTGAGAAAAGGAAGATGTCTGAGAGATATTAAAAATATAGTTTCCATGAGATGTATCGAGACGTGGAACAGTTTAAATGAAGAAGTAGTGTCTGCAACGAGTGTGCATACTTTTAAAGTAAGATTGGATAAGTGTAGATATGGAGACAGGGCCATACGAGCATAAAGCCCAGGCCCTGTAAAACTACAACTAGGTAAATACACACACACACACACACACACACACACACACACACACACACACACACACACATATATGGTGGTACCTCACAAAAACAAATTTCACCATTACAGACTTAGCTCAATGACAAACCAGTAAGACACTAAGCATTTCTTTCAGACCGTAATGTGTGTTTTTTTTTCCACGAATCCAAAGTTACCATGTGGCTGCATGGATGAATGCATATGACACAACAAACAAGCCAAAATAAAAGCCTGTGTTTATCTATTCCTGCATGCTAGATATTGTTGTAACTCAGAGAGAGAGAGAGAGAGAGAGAGAGAGAGAGAGAGAGAGAGAGAGAGAGAGAGAGAGAGAGAGAGAGAGAGAGAGAGAGAGAGAGAGAGAGAGAGAGAGAGAGAGAGAGAGAGAGAGAGAGAGAGAGAGAGAGAGAGAGAGAGAGAGAGAGAGAGAGAGAGAGAGAGAGAGAGAGAGAGAGAGAGAGAGAGAGAGAGAGAGTAAATGTATACTTACTGTATAAGGTTTTATAATGAAATAGATTTAAGTAAAATACTATAAATGTAAAGTATCAATACTGTTAACATATTTTAAACATTCTGGTACCCACATACAAATGCACCAAAATTCCTTGAAGGAGGGGGTGGGCAAATCCTACTTTGCGGTTTTTCACCTTTCGCGGGCGGTTCCGGTATCCATTAACTGCGATAAACAAGGGATCACTGTATATGAATACTAAGATATGATATCCATTATAGCAGGCAATAGAGGAGTGGAAACAAATTTAATATTGTGGTGAAAGACAACACGCCAAGCTAAAAAGGTCACAAGAAGAAGTGGCCAAGTCACCGGAGTCTCCATCGTTTGTGGCCGATCTCATCATCTCGGCTTTATTTTTTAGTATTCCATGTAAGATTTCACTTTATGCATTACCAAACAATCCTTTCTTGGGGGCAAGGTTTGAAAAAACCTAATAGAAATGTTGTTTTGTGAACATATATGCATATATAAGACAGTAACACCATCTCCAGAGGTGGTGTTCCCAGCAACCTCAGAGCAACCTCGTCACTGTCCCTCCAAGCGTTCATGGAAGCCATTTCGAGGCAGGAGGTTGCTCTGAGGTTGTTAAAGAATCTTGGATCCAGCTCCAGGAGCACTAGAGACAGGCGGAGAGCCAGACAATCACAGCGAAGCTGCCGCATTAAGTCCCTCACTCGGCAAATTCAAACCCAGAAAATTCGCTAAAACGGATGTGGTTGTACGTTATGTGGACCTTTTGGTCTAACTTTATATAGTACGTTAAACCGGAAATTCATTAGACGAACGTTCGTTAAGCGAAGTATTACTGTGTATATATATATATATATATATATATATATATATATATATATATATATATATATATATATATATATATATATATATATATATATATATATATATATATATATATATATATATATATATATATATATATATATATATATATATATATATATATATATATATATATATATATATATATATATATATATGTTTTAAAAATGATGTTAAGAAAAATAACAATGAAATAATGATACCCCATATACATAAACAATGTTATAAGGCCAGGTCTGGACATTCAGGTTAATACTAATGCAGGGATTTGATTATGCTGTCTGCCTGCTTTGGAATTCTAATTAAAACAGTAGCAGAAAATTATTAAGGTTCTAATCTCGCCGATTCATTCATATGAATAATTTTTAAACTACCTGCACATAACATTATAGATACAACTATACATAATAAATACAAAGAAGTTTAAAAGATTTCAAGATGATAGTAATAATAAACAAAAATAAATAAATAAAAATAAAATACAGTATCATAAGTCATTAAATAACTACAATGAGCTATTGTTTACACACACAGCTGATAAACACTCAGCTGTTACCATTATGGATCATGGAAGTGGTGGCAGTAGTGGTTGCCACCTGTCTATGGCAGCAGTATTGGCAGCATTAGCTGCAGTCCACCTTTCTCATCATTATACTCACGTCACTCTATATGACAGTACTGGTGGCAGTAGTGGTTGCCACCTGTCCTCACTAAACCTACATCACTGTCTATGGCAGCAGTATTGGCAGCATTAGCTGCAGTCCACCTTTCTCATCACTACACTCACGTCACTCTATATGACAGTACTGGTGGCAGCAGTGGCTGCAATCTACTATTCTTCTCACAGTTAGTAACCATAACAGTGCACTCATTCCCACAACATGGAGTTATCATGTTTGGTATTACAGACTTTTCTGTGATTTGTTGCAATCCATTCTATCATTAGGCTTTAAAATTTCTACACAGGAATGTGACTTGAAAACAAACTGATTGCCCTCATTAGACACAATTCGCGGAAGAATCTTCACATTGGTAGCAACCCGACTGTATTATATTTTATCTTCAACCATTCACATCCCATATGATGAAGCATAGATCACTTAAGATTCAAGTATGACTTTATACACTCATTGAGAAGCAGAATAGTTAGTCTTTCTATTACTATATAACCATAAACACACTCCTGAGATAACAGATAAGAGTAAAAATGCCACACAAATTACCTCCTGGGAAGTAGTGAACGGAAAAGATTCCATTGACAGCCTTGCCAGCAAGTAATATCGCAGACGAGAGTTGGGAACTCCAAACTGGGTGGGGGATAACAGGAACTCCTGGGTGAATTTTTCTCAATTAGTGTTAAACATCAACAAAATAACAAAATTAATACATACATCCAAGTTACTCATAAGAGAAGGCTAGCTTCATTTCAATCTGATATCCTGCAGTTTAGTATGAGCACCTAACTCAACAGGAAGTGCAACAAGATACCTACTACATCTACCTTTAATTTATGCTGGGATCACACTATCACATTCTTTGCTACCATCATCGAGTGAGGAAACTGCGGTGTGTGGCAATCACTTATGTAAGAGAAACAACCAAGGTACGAAAGACTTTGTGCAAATTATGTTCAGTTGCGTAAGTTGGTAGCACTGTCTAGAGGCCCTATGAGGGTTGGCGATATCTGTAGCTCTGCCCACACGAGATTTGGCACGCAAAAAATACAGGGCAGCCTGCAGAAATTGCGACTTCTCATCTGACTGTCTTTAGTACCTTGAACAACAGCTGTATCATAGTCTTCTCTTGTAATCATGGCAGACCAAGGTACAACTGTCGGGTATTTCACCCAACAGTCAGGCAGTTGTACAACTATTAGCTTTACTCTGGCAATGCCACAACACGGAATGATCATGGTACAATTGTTGGGCGTTTCACCTGCCCAGTATAAAATGACAAGTCAGGTGGCAGGAGCCAACAGTCTTCCCACAACTGCCGACTGCTCCAGACCTCTATACCAGCTTGCTCTATGCCACCATGCATCACTCCCTAACAAAGAAAAATGCTCCCCACCCACCAGCCATCATACACCTCTACAGTGATGCTGAGGTGCTTTTGAATCCCACCCAAGCTTACGAGGACTATGAAAAAAAGAGACAGTGACAGGGATGCCAATCAAGAGGCAGAAAATGTGGGTAACCATAATTGTTCATAAAAGCAGTATGTTGTGCCTGTTCCTGGGATTTATCAGGGCAACCAGCTTTCTGAGGTCATCTGTGTCCTCCATTGTAAATGTGAAGTGACACTGCTGCTGCAACTAGGAAGGAAGAACTGGAGTTGTGCAGGATGTAGGGCGGTACCTTTATCTATAACCAGCGACGTATGTGGTACGGCAGTCAACAGTCATTGACGACCATCAGAGCACTGTCGGTTTACACCAACGTCAGTAAGTACGAGTCTAATGTTCATATGAATGCTGTCTTGTGGGGGCGTGGCCTTGTCTTGTGAAATCAAGGCATGAACAAAGACAGTGGTATGACAGTGGAATGACTACCGTAGCGGTTTACAATTATATCTGCGATTGACATACGATTGCCTCTAATGCCAACATGCTTGTCGTTCGGTGTACAGTTGGGGAGCAATTCGCACAGCAAAGAACCACTACACACAAAGTTTCTCAAGTTTCACTGTCAGGAGCAAAGATTATAATAGTGTGGTGCCAGCCTTATGCTGCTTGCATGCCAAGGATACTGTGAGTTGTTGAGAATGATCTTCATTAAGTGGAAGATTATGCTATAACAGTCAGACAAAAGATAAGGCAACATTCAAAAGGCTTTTCCTGAACAAAATATAAATCAATATTAATCTTTATTGATTTATTTGTTAATTATTCAATTGTCTTCTACTCAAACACTAGATGACAAATGAGGTTCATGGTATAAGTCACTGCAATCTGTTTTAAATGCCAAGCTAATAGCCCCAATAAGGGAATCTTAGTGAAATGACACACAGAAACACTTTTCCACATGACAAAAGTGAGAAATCTGCACACACTGTTAGCAAATAAGAGTAGCCTTCCCATAAAGAAATGGAGTTGATAAAGATATCAACATTCTTTATACCAGACTGAAGTCACCATATATAGCTATACATAACTGATAATACAATTGGATTTATTTATTGTAGAGTAATGGGATCATGTGATGTTAGGAATTAAGAGATATGATGTCTACATGTAAAATCACATTCACAAGCACCATTACATCTTAGTCTTAAAGCCTACCATAACTTACAATACAAAATTAATGAATAAATAAATAAATAAAAATGTGATAACCATTTCCATGAATGTTAACAGAAAAATTCAAATAGGGTTAAGCTAGCCTAAGGTCCAAGCCAAACAAGTGTAGTGGTGTGGGGTGGGATCTTGGAGTGACAGCTGCTTTGCACTTGACTTGGCTATCCCAGGCAATACCACACTAATGGGATATCACATGCTATACCAAATTTTATACATTTGCCAACAAGAATTTATTATTCATAAAAAAAGGGATAGCTTTATGTTCAAATATCACTAAGAATAAAGAGTATTTTAAAGTAATTTATAGAGGGAGAAACAGAACACGATGCTATGGAAGGGAATAGTTTGGTACAGGCAGCTACAGCAAACCAAGAGGACTACCATACTTGATGGCTCATAAGATGCATCTTTTCTCCCCCCAAAAAAAGTTTCAGAAAATGAGCCTGTATCTTATGAGGCCAAGGTTTAGTATTGCAGCAGTGGTTGGTGGTCAGTCTATGGCAACAGAGGCTCTAAAATCAAACCCAAGACATCTTCCCACAAGTAAACAAAGTGATGATGGGTACTACATCACAACACTCTTTCTTTAAAGGTAACAATACATAATAGGTCATAGAGTGGTTGCCCCCAAAAGATACTTGAGCCTTCCATTTCCTGATTCTTATGCACTTTATATTTTTGCCTGGAATCATGCCTAGTCTGTTCTTCAACTTGCCAAATACTCCTTCATAAATAGAAAATGTTTAAATCTTTCAAACTGATTTCCCTTGAGACTTCTGGCATCTAGCCAAAAACATCTCCAATAACTTTACTTCTCCATATTTCCCTCCTTTATTTCCTCCTGATGGCACAACTGCCATCACATCTGTCTCTAAAAGCTGAACTCTGCTCTCAAACATCTGCTAACAACTCCTTTTGGGATGATTCTGTGCTTGTCCCTCCTTCTCCTCCTCTTTCTGGCTATTTCGCAATGACGTTTTCCATGCCCTCACTGGCCTAAACCCTCAGATGGCTTATGGACCTGATGGGGTCCCTACTATTGTTCTCAAAAACTCAACCTGCTTCAGTGCTTGCACCTTGCTTGGCCAGTCTTTCAACTATGTCTATCGACTTCTACCTTTCCTTCTTGCTGGAAGTTTGCCTACATTCAGCCTGTTCCTAAAAACGACCATTCTAATCCCTCAAACTACCATCCTATAACTTTAATCTCTTGCTTGTCTAAAGTTTTCCTAATCTATCCTCAATAGGAAGATTCTTAAACATGTCACTTCACAATATTCTATCTGATTGCCAGTATGGCAATCAGATAGAATATTGTGCTCTACTGGTGATCTGGCTTTCTTTACTGAGTCTTGGTCATCCCCTTTTAGAGATTTTGGTGAAACTTTTGCTGTCACGTTAGACATATCAAAAGCTTTTGAGAGTCTGGCACAAAGCTTTGATTTCAAAACTCCCCTCCAACAGTTTCAATCCTTCTCTCTGCAACTTTATCTCAAGTTTCCTTTCTGACCATTTTATTGCAGCTGTGGTAGACAGCCACTGTTCTTCAAAATATATTAACAGTGGTGTTCCTCAGGGTTCTGTCCTATCACCAACTCTCTTTCTATTATTCATTCATGATCTTAGCCAAACTTATTGCTCTATCCACTCCTACGCTGTTGATACCACCCTACATCTCTTCATGTCCTTTCAGAGATGACCAACCCTTGAGTAAGTCAACAGATCATGCAGGGATGCCACAGAATGCCTGACTTCTGATCTTTCTAAGATTTCTGATTGGTGCAGAGAAAACTTGGTAGTGTTCAATGCCTCAAAAATTCATTTCCTCCATCTATCAACTTTACACAACCTTCCAGACAACTATGCCTTCTTCTTCAATGACACTTAATTGTCTCTTTCTTCTACACTGAATATCTTCAGTCTACCCTTTACATATAATCTCAACTGGAAACTTTACATCTCATCTCTTGCTAAAACAGTTTCTATGAAGTTAAACATTCTGAAGTATCTCTGCTAGTTTTTCTCACCCCTCCAATTGCTAATTCTGTACAAGGGCCTTATCTGTCCTTGTATAGAGTACTCTTCACATGTTTTGGGGGAATCCACTAATACAATTTTATTAGATGGGGTGGACTCAAAAAAATTATTTGTCTCATCAACTATCCTCCTCTGACTGACTGTCTTTAGCCTCTTTCTCACCACCAAAATTTTACATTTCTTTCTATCTTATAAGGCTATTTTCATGCTAACTGCTCTACTAATCTTGCTAACTGCATGCCTCCCCTCCCCCTGCAGCCTTGCTGCACAAGACTTTCTTCTTCCTCTCATTCCTTTTCTGTCCAACTCTCTAATATAAGAGCTAACCAGTATTCTCAATCATTCATACCTTTCTCTGGTAAACTCTAGAACTCCCTGCCTATTTCTGTATTTCCATCTTTCTACGTCTTGACTTCTTCTAAGAGCGACGTATCAAGCCATTAGTTCCTGTCTTTTGGATAATTCTGAATTTCTTTATGGAAACTGGCAATCCAGAGGGCCTTTTTATTTATATTGTTTATTGCCCTTGGCCGGCTTCCCCTCGTATAAAAAAAAAAAAAAAAAAATACACGCCAGTAATTCACACAGAATGACACCAGAAAGGAAGAATTTGCCATACACCACACGAGCCCAAACAAAACACATGACGCAATCTTGATCTTGACATGGGCAAAACTCACTGCAATCTTTACAGTGTGATGCTGTTACTCATTAAGGTAAGATGCTTTCATACAATTAAAATTACACCTATCTTTTAACATTCTTACCTTGTATTTATGTAAAAAAAGTGATAATAAAAAAGAAAAATTCTGATTGTTAGGCCTGTAGTCTTTCACAATCAGTGCTGACATCATATTCCAGGTACATGTTTACATCCCACAACAAGATTGGTACATAGGCTACCTACTTACAAATATTAAAGTTTTTAAATGAGAGCTAATAATCATCTTCAGATCTCAGGTGAAGTCCTTTGATTCATATTCAGAGCTTAGTCTGCTCATTTACCTTTTTTTAAAATTCATTTACCTTTTTTTTAAATTCAATGTCTGCCAAAACTGGGTGCATCTTATGAGGCCATGTGTCTTATGAGCCATCAATTACGGTATATGTCACATACATTAGTTTAGATATACTAGATCAAACTAAAATGGTACATGAGATTCCTTTTCTACCAGAGTTCAATGGTGCTAAGAGTGGGAATGATGTGTTAAGGAGTGTGTAGCGCTCTGTCTGGATCACTTCATGTTGGATTGCTAGTCTGGTATAAAGATGAATAAATTAACAAATTTCTCACCTGCCATGTGTATCCTCTGTGGAAGAGCATATCCACTAGATGCTCTCTGGTCTGGGAAGTCTCATATCCAGCTACATTCTCCAGCAGGATCATTCTTGGAGGGTGTGGGACCCTTCGCAGCAAATCCACCAAATGCAGGAAGGACGAGGAGCGTGCATCTTCTGCATCTCGCTTTAGACCCTGTCTGACACAAGGGAAGGCTGTAGTGTCTCACACTTAAGGGAAATAGGCTGTTGCTATTGGTTAGTAAAGGTACGGGCAAAGTATGGCCTACAGGCCTGCATGCAGCCTGACAAATGTTAGTAAATTTGAAAGTGCAAGTCAATAAACAACACCAAATAGTATTGTTAGCATTTCATTTTCTTTCCTCAAATGTGCACATGCGTGTGAGAATGGCTTTCCTTTAGAAGCCTTTGATTTTATATCATAAATGTTAATAATTTTAGGTTAATATAGTATATAGCCCTGTAAGATTGAGATTTTTTCTAATGTGGCCCTGGCACTGAAAAGTTTGCCCACCCCTGGGTTAGTACAATACTTATACAACTGTCTTAAATTTACTACTGTTTCCAGTATTATTTTGCAGTTATTTAATAGCTAGTAAAAGTGACCTCTAGATTTCAGGTATCAAGAAGGCCTTAGGAAACCATATGTGTATTTAATAACAGTTGAAAAAAAAAAAAAAAAAATAATAATAGAAAAATAAAATTAGGTCTCATATAAGGCCCTAAAATTTGTTATTTTTATTAATATTTATCTACCACTTCTTGTGGTATATCATTAATAGTTTAATAATAAACCAGTTCCAGATGGTAAGCAAAATAATAATAGGATTTTTAATGTAAAATCTATTTTTATCTACATACCTTGTACTTGTACTTGTAAGTGTATCTTTAAGTACTGATGACGAGGTCGCTGTGCGACTGATACAGGATAACCTAGATGGGCCCTGGTGGCCCTTTGTTATCCTATCATTTATTTTATGTTATGTTATGTTACCTACCCATAATTAATAATCATTGCTTAAACCTCCATTCTCACAGCAAACTTACACCATGTCTAACAGCTCAGGAAAAAGAAATGAAAGAAATACTTGAGGTACCCTTTCTCGTTTTCTTTGAGAAGACACCCATCACGCCGATTCCTTCATTCACCTCTAGCCTAAAGGGTCATAGAGGGGAGGGAGGAAGGGAAACTCAACTATAATTAACAATTATGAGTAAGTATGTAGATAAAAATGGATTTTACATTAAAAAATCCTATTTATTATTGCACATACTACTACACATAATTATTAATTATTGCTTAAGAACTGAATCCCAAGTACAGGAGGGAGGATGACCTCACCCCTAAAAACAACTTTCACTCCTCAAGACACACACCTTTACAAACCTAAAACATACAAGGCAGAGGCCATATCCTGAGGTGGGTGCAGGACTTGTATCCCATGACAGAGGGACAAAACCAGAGGAGTGAGAGGAGCATCACAAATCTCCCCATGATAATAGTCCAATGACCCTGAACCCCACAGAGGATAATACATAGAACTGCATAAGTGACCCAAAAGAAAAATTAATGAATTACCCTGAGAGCCAATACAACAGGGCCCAGAGAAAAGATATCCAAATACTGATGAGTAATATCCATAAGATAAACAGTAGCAAAAGTGGACATGCTCTTCCAGGTTCCTGCCCGAAGAACAGCAGGAATACTCCGAATCTTCTTGATCAAGGCACTTGTCACTACTGCTCTAACTTCATGTGCCTTCACCCAAACCAAGTGCATGTCCTCCTCAGAAACATCCTCATGTGCACACTAGATAACCTGACATATTCAGTGGGAAATAGTATGAGGGTGCACCACATGCCGAGGCTCAATAACCATCACAAAAAGGCGGGAGCATCTAGGATGACAATCCCTGGTCCTACAAAGGTACTCCCTGATGGCTCTGACTAAGCATAAAAGCCGGTCCCCTTCCGAGTTGCCAACGTACTCTGTAAGAGCAGGAATGGTGAAGTCAAACAGAGATTCATCACCTGGGAGTTGTGTCTTCGATAGAAAATCAGAGGCTAAAGAAAGTCACAGAAGACCAATCCTTAGAGTGACAAACTTCCGCTAAAAGCCCATGCAGTTCACTAACTCAATGAGCAAACACTAAAGCCAAAAGAAAAGATTTTAGTGCAATGTCCTTCAAGGAAGCCAAACATAGAGGCTCATAAGGGGATTTCATTAACATATGCAAAACTAAGGCCAAATCCCTGCATGGTGAATGGAGAGGAGCTGACTTGGCAAATCCTTGAAACAGAGCTGACAGATCCCAATCCTGTGAAATATCCAAGACAAACCAAGGAGCAGCAAAAGGCAAACCAAACCACTGCTGAAAAGAAAAAAAACAACAACTAGCCGGTGCAAGCGCTGAGCCGAAGACAACGTGTAAGCCCTGTGACAGCAAAGAGGTGAATGAGGGAATTGGCCTGATGGGTGGTGGTACTTGGGAATAGAAAACAGGCTGGATGTCTTCTCTAAGAAAATGAGAAAGGGTACCTCAAGTATTTATTTCGTTTCTTTTTCTTAAGCTGTTAGACATGGCATAAGTTTGCTGTGAGAATGGGGGTTTGAGCAATAATAATAATTATGGCTAGTAGTATGTGTAATAACAAGTTCCTATTAACAAACAAAACATTACACAACAATCATGACCCTGAAAATAAGTAAACAACCAAAAAGACAACTAAAAAAAAACCTTGTAAATGGCTGGCAAGGCGGACTCATCATGATAATATCTGGAGAGAGTCTAGTCAGCTCTTCCATGGTGAGCCCCAGAATGTTGCGGGGCTTACTGGTGCCTGGGAAGTTGCTACAGTACACATCTACAGCCACTGGATTGATTTCATAGGAGGCCACTACATTGAAAGGTAGCCCACTCTCTGAAACATAATGAGCATGACAAATGAAGTCATTATATTGAACAGGCTAGTATGCAATTAATCAATCCTATATGTGTCACACTATTTTGTACATCAAGAACAGTAAGAACAGTAAGAACAGGAAAAAGTTGTCAGTAAGAGTAACCATGACAGTATGAGGGAAACTTTCAAAACCATATCATGCTTAACTGAGAAGACAAAAAAGCAATTACATTTATCATTAAAAAGAAAGGAAATGAAGAGACTAATGAAATTTACAAACATAATTTCTGAAGTCATTAGGTGAATTTTTGCTTAGCTGTCATCATTAAAGTAAAAATAGTGAAGGACAAGACAACTTTGGAGCTTCTGATAAAACTTGTCCTAACTGCTGTCTAACTGTTTACTGTTCACTTAATGAAATGGATCTAACCCTTGGCTGCAGCTTGCATTCCGCCAATTCCACTGTACAGTTCCAGGATTTGCAACATTTTTTCTGATTTCTCCAACCTGAAAAAAAAAAGTCAAACTCCTTATTTCAGGCAATAGTATTTGGACATGTACTCTAAAAAAATAAAAGGTACAAATCACATAACTCTGTTCTGTAGATCATTAGTACTTAATACAGCAGGAGTCATCTTGTCAAATTCACATAGTATTCTAGTTTGGCAAGTAATTCCTTAACACATAGTTCATATTTTCTCCTTAGTCAGTCAATACAATATTGTTTTATTATTAATTCCTAGATGCAGGATAAATATTTCTCTATTTCTTATCTATGGGTTAATAATTTATTACTCCTTATCTAAGTCAAAGACAATGTTGTGGAATCAGAACCAGAGTCAGAAGGAATTTAGTGCTGCTGGTGTCAGAGTCAGAAGGAATTTTAGTGTTCCTGGAGTTAGAATCAGTGTTGTAGATGAAGGTACACTGGTGCCCTGAGATACAAGCTGCCTGAGATATAAATTTTTCAAGATATGTATTATGATTTGGTCATTTTTTTTATTTTGATACGAGCAAAATTTTGAGATGTTGCTGCTATAGTAGGCAGCTCGACACATCGGCTCAGCCTCAGCTGAGCTAGTATCTATGTGTTTCCCATGGATCTCATGCACTGTGATTGTTCTTTCATCATTTCCTCATAATATACTGACATTTTTTTTTTTTTTTTTTTGTCCAAAGGAAGTGCAGTTTTAATTTATGTTTAATGTTTACGTGTGAATGATGTCTACATCCTTTCCTCCTTCCCTCCTCTTCCTCCTTCCCTATTTACCTCCATTAGCTTAAAACATCTGTGTCCAAGGCAAGAACACTAAATAAACTTTTGCTTATATTTCATATACAGGCAACCCCGCTTAACGAAGGGGTATGTTCCTAAAAAACACTTCGTTAAGCGAAACTTCGTTAAGCAAACCGATTATAACAAGTTTAACCCCTGACTTGAACTTCCATTGAGAGTAAGCAAAGCAAGTGAATCATAATACAGTGAAAGGTTTAATGAAAGTAAAAATTATGAAGTTTAACATTTAGGCAGTTAAATTTAATTTAAGTCATTATAATGTACACTAATGTATGTATGTACGTAATTTCATAAAGTTGATGATCTTAAATTTATGAAGGGAGGGAGAGTGAAACGGGAAAGACACTAACCGGCAACCTGTGGAATGTAAACAAAGGACGCATCATTGTACCGCATACAAAACTTATGTACCACATTTCCACAAGGCTTTCCATTTTATCCATTGTAGAGTCACGAGTTCAGGTGGTTCTTTTAGCTTGCAAGGAAGATACAGTCTCACCAGCCTTCTTAATAGAGTCTGCTGACTTGAAAATAGTAGAGACAGTATATGGAGTCAAGATGGGGGCCAGCAATGCTATAGTTTTCTCGCCTCTCTCATGTCTGTGAATAATATCCAGTTTCACTTCGAGAGTAAGAGACTTCCTGGTCTTCTTAGGAACGCTAGACCACATTGCAGGGCGTTTTGGTGGTAAGTTGAGCGAGTGTAGACGAGCTGCTGCTGACACTGTTATGGGAATGAGTGGTGCGTGTGCTGTCCACGAGAGGCTTGATCTTGATCTTGATCTAGATTCTACAGGTGTCCCAGGATTTCTCCTGAGGCAGGCCTTAGTATTTGCGGCTCCTGGTGTATTCAAAAGCTTGACGGCTTGCGTGATATGGAGAGGGCTTTCAAACTTGGAAAAAAATTCCTGGATAAAACTTCGTTAAAGCGAGTTTGGTATTCATTAAACGAACAGATGGTAGTAAAATGAAACCGTTGTAGCGAAATTTCGTTGTGTAAACATTCGTTAACCGGGGGTTGCCTGTATATATATATATATATATATATATATATATATATATATATATATATATATATATATATATATATATATATATATATATATATATATATATATATATATATATTTATATATACAATAAAGTCCCGGGTTACGTCGGTCTTGAGTTACGTCAAACTCGTAGTTACGTCAGTCCACTATAAGGCCATTTAAGATTAAAAAAATTGAAAATTTATAAATTGTAAAGCGTGGGATTTATTGTTATTGTTGATGGTTACCCGCCACACTGCCCGCCTCACGCTTGAATACAATAATACCCTGCCTCAGTTCCAGCACACCGTTGCCCCTGGCAAGAGTGTTATCCTACTTCTGCGTTTACTGACTCAAGTTCTTAGTATCTTGCTCAAAGGCACTAAAGAGAAAACTTCTTAGTAACAGCAGTGATGCTAAGAAAAGGAAAACCATTACGCTACAAGAAAAAGAGGACATAATCAAAAGACATGAGAAGGGAGGCAGCAGCTGTGTGTGAGGGAGGGAAGAAGAAAATGGGAAGCCCGTTACCATGAAAACGGGGAGGTTGACGACCTTGAGGGCTCACACACCCATCACAACAATAACAACTCTGGAGCCTTCACCTGGGCCATACGACACTTGCAGCTCACTTGCACCATCTGCACCTGTCTGCTGATCCCTATTGCCCTTTCCTATTGCATTTCCTGCTCCGCTGCCCACGCTTCTACTCGCTTCTACTCCCACCGCACTGCACTACGCTCCCAGCTGTCCGCCCTGGGCATCACAACATTCGACCTGCCCACCCTCCTGGCGGCCTCAGGTGTCCACCCCTCCCGGCAACCTGCAGTCCTTAGCGTTCACGGCCCTAATCAACAACAAAAACAAGCTTGTGTTTCATATTCCTACATAGTTGTAAATAATATAACAATATAACCTTTAACTTACCTGAATGACCATAAACAATGATTGGTTGAAAACTCGATAATATGCTTTGTAATGTACGGAAACTCGAGTTACATACAAAATCGACTTAAGTAATGTTTCTGGAACGTAACTCTGACATAAACCGAGACCTTACTGTATATGTATATATACAGTAAAGTCCTGGGTTACATCGGTCTCGAGTTACGTCAAACTCGTAGTTATGTCAGTCCACTATAAGGCAATTTAAGATTAAAAAAATTGAAAATTTATAAATCGTAAAGTGCGGGATTTATTGTTATTGTTGGTGGTTGCCCGCCACACCACCCGCCTCACGCTTGAATACAATAACTCCCTGCCTCAGTTCCACCACACCATCGCCCCTGGCAAGAGTGTTATCCTACTTCTACGTTTACTGACTCAAGTTCTTAGTATCTTGCTCAATGGCACCAAAGAAAAAACTTCTTAGTGACAGCAGTGATGCTAAGAAAAGGAAAACAATTATGCTACAAGAAAAAGAGGACATAATTAAAAGACATAAGAAGGTAGGCAGCAGCTGTGTGTGAGGGAGGGAAGAAAATGGGAAGCCCGTTACCATGACAATGGGGAAGTTGACGACCTTGAGGGCTCGCACACCCATCACAACAATAACAACTCCAGAGCCTTCGCCTGGGCCACATGACACTCACAGCTCACTTGCACCGTCTGCGCCTGTCTGCTGATCCCTATTGCCCTTTCCTATTGCATTTCCTGCCCCGCTGCCCATGCTTCTACTCCCACCGCACTGCACTACGCTCCCAGCTGTCCCCCCTGGGCGTCACAACATTCGACCTGCCCACCCTCCTGGCGGCCTCAGGCGTCCACCCCTCTCCGCAACCTGCAGTCCTTCGTGTTCGTGGCCCTAATCAACAACAAAAACAAACTTGTGTTTCATATTCCTACGTAGTTGTAAATAATATAACAATATAACCTTTAACTTACCTGAATGACCATAAACAATGATTGGTTGAAAACTCGATAATATGCTTTGAAATGTACGGAAACTCGAGTTACGTACAAAATCGACTTTCGTCATGTTTCAGGAACGTAACTCTGACGTAAACCGAGACCTTACTGTATATATATATATATATATATATATATATATATATATATATATATATATATATATATATATACACACAGGAGATCCTCGTGATTCGACCGTTTGCAATTTGAATTATTGCCAATTTGAACTCAGTTAATTAATACCCAATCCTCAAGGTGTCAATTGACCGACTGACTCGCCAATTCGGCATTCTTATCTCGTGCGCCACCCACCCAATCAAATCCGCCGCTAGCCCAAACTCGCCGCAAACCCACCAGGCAGAACTGTAAACTGACGCTACTCTATGTCGTCGCTTAAGGTGGCGTCACACTAGCACTTTTCTGTCAACTTTCTGAAGACTGTCAACTTTTGTCGACGCTGGTCGTCACAAACAAGCTCGCTTCCACCTTTGTTGCGTTTGTCAACTGTAAACAAACATGGCGGCCCCCTCACCCCTAGCAAGCCGTTGCTATTTTTGTCCTTTAATGCTCCCTATGAGAAACTCTTCAGACAGCTTTGTCCACTCATAAACAATGGAGCTGCTCATCTTGGCCAGTTGTTCCTTGAAAGTTCTACCTTGGAACATCGCAGTCCCAGACAAATGTAAACAAACAACTGAACTACTTTTCACTGTTAGGAAAAAATAAATAAATAAATATATATATATATATATATATATATATATATATATATATATATATATATATATATATATATATATATATTTACATCTACTTATCAAGATTCCATTGATTTGAGATTATAGCATCATTCCAATTAACAAGAAAATTAATTTTATTATAAAGTGTTAATTAGAAACCACATATCTTAATTTGACTAAAAATTGACACTAGAGGAAAACGGTGTGTTTCATCTGACTTAAAACGATGGAAAGCCACCTCCAGCCCCAGCCCTAACAAGCACAATTTCCTGCCTTTCAAAAATAAGCTTGAGCTTATAAGAAAATGTGAGGCTGGTATAGCTCACAGTGTCATTGCAGTGCAAATAGGTGTCCCTAGATCAACAATATCAACAATTTGGAAGAACAGGGACAAGTACCGCAAGACTGCTGCAAGTGTTTTATTTCCAAAAATGTACTGTACAGCACCCTAACAGGTTTAATAATAAAAAAAAAGGTTAAATATAAATGAAGCCTTTAATAGTACAGTGCTTACTCCAATTTTGCAAGAAATGGGGCGCCATTGAGAGTCACAAATTTGGAAATCGCAAAATTGGAAGTATTATTCCTATGGGAAAAATTGAATATGGTGGACCCCTCGTCCATGGTCACCTAATTTTTCAATATTTTCCTAATATTTTGCCCATATTTATATCACATATATATTGAGCCAGGTATCTTTCCATATGAATGATCACAGTGTTCGTACAATGGCTACGAGAATAAAAAATCTGTCCACCATAGGTTTTTACAGCTTTTTCAATTTTCTCAGTTTTTAACGCCATTCTCACAGTTGATTCTCCCACACCAAACTCTCTTTTCATCTTAATTATCTTCATCTTCTGCTCCAAAGTTAGCCTAATGTTTTTCTTGGTTGGTGGCGCCATGTCGCACAAAGTCGAGCCCAAGGATTCCTCCAAATTTGCAGAGAACTCCGTGGAGGTGTACGTAAACAAATGGAAGGCGGGAGGGAGCGGGGCAGTGTTGCCAGATGAGCTTCGTTGAATTACCGCCAGATTTTTATGAAAACTAGCCAAAAACCACCAAACTATGATAAATATAATATAAATATGATAATAATATAGTATATGATAAATATGAATAAATTAATAAAATATTGCCTATATAATACAGTAATATATAATTTGCAGGAACGCTCTCTCTCCCGCCACCACTCACAGGTAGCAGGACTTAAATGTTTTATGTAAATGCCAGGAGTCTTAGGAACAAGAAGGATGAGTTATCTATAGTCCGTTCATCCAAAGAATCCAGGCCGAAACTGCTAGTTCGGGTGGCAGCCTGCCACTAAACCTTCCCGACACTTAAATTTTCTTCAAGTACATTTTTCTTCACTTAACTCAATAGATATACAAGTTTATAGCTTGAAGAAAAATAAATGTACTTGAAGAAAATTTAAGTGTCGGGAAGGTTCAGTGGCGGCGGGGATGGGCAGGACTGCCAACCAAACTAGCAGTTTCGGCCTGGATTCTTTGGATGAACTGACTTTAGTTATATAGTTGAGGAGGACTTAGATGTTGTATGTGTCACAGAGGCATGGGTAAATGAGGAAAAGTTTAGGGAAAATAGGAAAGAATATGAAGTAGATGGATACATTATGTATTTACACCAGAGAATTGGTAGGATAGGTAGAGGAGTAGTTATTTATGTAAAAAAATCCTTCATTTCCAGTCAGGTTAATGATATTAAGGTAGATAACAAAGTAGAGTCCTTATGGCTGGATGTTAGAGTAAGCAAAAGTAAGGTTATTAGAGTAGGAGCTTTTTATAGACCACCTGACCAGTCAGCAGATGTAGACAACCTTATGGTAGATGAGATAAATAGAGGGTGTACTAGTCAGACAATTATCTTAGGGGATTTTAATCTTAAGTCAGTAAACTGGGAGAGGATGGTAGGAGATGCTAGTGAAAATAAGTTTATGGAAAGTTTTCAGGATAACTATTTAGTGCAGATGGTAGATAAACCTACTAGGGAGAGGAAAGTTTTAGACATAGTACTAACAAATATTGAGCATTGTTTAAAGGAAGTTGAGGTAGGAGAGACTTTAGCAAACAGTGACCATCATATAATTAGATTTATCATTAATTCCAGTAGGGATAATATAGTGAATAAGACTAGAGTCCCAAACTATCAGAAAGGCAATTATGGTAGGTTACGTCAGTCATTAGGAGAGGTAAACTGGGAAGATAGTTTTGGAAATAAAACTGCACAGGAGATGTGGGATATTTTTAAGGTTGTAGTAAAGGGTATAGTGATGCAGTGTATCCCTTACAAAGATATAAGGCAGAGAAACAGGAAGCCATTATGGTGGACTCACGAGATAGGTAGACAGATCAGAGAGAAGAAGAGGACATATAGAGAGTTGCAGAAAAGTGGGGAAGATGTAGATTTGATTAGGTACAGACAGGTCAGGAATGATTTGAGTAAGGTTATAAAAAAAAAGTAAAAGGCAGGCAGAGATAAAACTAGCTAGAGCTGGGAGTAAAGATCCCAAAAAATTATATAGTAATTACAAGGTCAGTGATAAAAGAAATAAGGATAGGATTGGACCACTCACAAAAGATGGTGTAGTAGTGGATCAAAATGAAGACAGTAGAATTATTGAATGAACAATTTTCTTCAGTATTTACTAGGGAAAAAATAGGAAATCCTGTTACAAACAGTGCAACGAGTAGTTTAAGAGCTTTAGAAAATATTGATATAAACCCGGGAATTATTAGGAAATTTATTCTTGAACTAGACGATAGGAAAGCTAGTGGTCCTGGTGAGCTACATGCCAGAGTACTTAGGGAGGGTGTAGACAGTATTTCTGAAGCATTTAAGTTAATCTTTGAAAGATCACTTAGGTTTGCTGAGATACCTCAGGACTGGAAGTTAGCTAATGTTACACAAATATTTAAAAAAAGGTAGGAATGATGATGTGAATAATTACAGACCGATCAGTTTAACTAGTATAGTATGTAAGATACTAGAGAAAATCGTTAAGGGTAGTATTTGGGAGCATTTAAATGAGAATAGATTAATTAGAGATACCCAACATGGCTTTAGATCAGGGAGGTCCTGTCTTACAAATTTGCTCGATATCTTAGAATATATTACCACAGAGTTAGATGATGGAAATAGCATAGATGTTATATATCTAGATTTTAGCAAGGCATTTGATAAGGTACCGCATAGGAGTCTAGTGTACAAATTGAGACGGCATGGGATAGGGGTAGGTTAGTTGATTGGATTAGTGAATGGCTTTCTGATAGAAACAGAGAGTAGTATTAAATGGGGCAATGTCTGAGTGGAAGGAAGTGGTTAGTGGGTACCCCAAGGATCAGTGCTAGGACCTCTTCTTTTCTTGGTGTACATTAACGATTTAGATATAGGAATTAGTAGCAAAGTATCAAAGTTTGCAGATGATACTAAGATAGCATGTGCAGTACAGGGTGAAAAGGACAATTACAGAATACAACGAGACCTGGACAGGCTGATAGCATGGGCAGACAGGTGGCAGATGGAGTTTAATTCTAAAAGTGTCAGGTTATGCATTTAGGTAAAGACAACACAAACTTTAGCTATGAGATGGAGGGATGTTGGCTAGAGGCAGTAGAGGAGGGAAAGGATTTAGGAGTAGTGATAGACAGAACTATGAAATTTTCAAAGCAATGTTTAGAAGCAAGAAATAGGGCAAATAGGATCCTGGGTTTTATAAATAGAAATGTTAGTTATAAAAGTAAGGAAGTGGTGCGTAGCTTATATAATTCCTATGTTAGGCCCCATTTAGAGTATTGCATACAGGCCTGGTCACCCCATTATAGGCAGAATATCAACATGTTAGAAGCAGTTCAGAGAAGAGCAACTAGGATGATACCAGCATTAAAGCGCCTGGAGTATAGAGATAGATTAAAGGAATTAAACATGTTTTCATTTGAGAGGAGATGTATAAGAGGTGATATGATAGAGTTATTTAAAATGTTCTCAGATACAAACTACATAGATGTGAGCTCTTTCTTTACCTTAGAGAAGGGAAGTAGGACTAGAAATCATGGCAGGAAGATTAGAAAGCAAGGCTGCAGGTTAGATATAAGAAAATACAGGCAACCCCTGTTTAACGAAGGGGTTACGTTCCTAAAAAACACTTCGTTAAGCAAAACTTCGTTAAGTGAACCGATTATAACAAGTATAACCCCTGATTTGAACTTCCATTGAGAGTAAGCAAAGTGAGAGTGCATCATAGTACAGTAAAAGGTTTAATGAAAATAAAAATTATGAAGTTAAACATTTAGGTAGTTTAATTTAAGTCATTATAATGTACACTAACGTATGTATGTACGTAACTTTATAATGTTGATGATCTTAACTTTATGAAGGGAGGGAGAGTGAAAAGGGAAATACACTAACCGGCAACCTGTGGAATGTAAACAAAGTGCGCATCATGGTACTGCATACAAAACTTATGTACCACATTTCCACAAGGCTTTCCATTTTATCCATTGTAGAGTCACAAGTTCTGGTGGTTCTTTTAGCTTGCAAGGAAGATGAGGTCTCACTAGCCTTTTTAATAGAGTATCTTGACTTGAAAATAGTAGACAGTAGATGGAGTCAAGCCATGGTGGGAAGCAATGTTATTAGTTTTCTGGCCTCTCTCTTGTCTGTGAATAATACCCAGCTTCACTTCGAGAGTAAGACACTTCCTGGTCTTCTTAGGAACGTTAGGCCACATTGTAGGGTGTTTTGGTGGTAAGTTGAACTAAGGAAGATGAGCTGCTGGTGACGCTGTTATGTTTTGACTGGGCAGTGAGTAGTGCGTGTGATCTTGATTTTTATCTTGATGCTACTGGTGACAGAATTTCTTCTGAGTCAGGCCTTTGTATCGGCAGAGCCTGTGTTGTCCATGAGAGGCAGGCCTTAGTACCAGCAGCTCCTGATGTATTCAAAAGCCTGTCAGCTTGCATGATACAGTGGGGCTTTCAAATTTTGAAAAAAATTACCTGGATAAAACTTCGTTAAAGCGAGTTTGGTGTTCGTTAAACGAGCAGATGGTATTAAAATGAAACCTTCGTTTTAGCGAAATTTCGTTGTGTGAACCTTCGTTAAATGGGGGTTGCCTGTATTTCTTTAGTCATAGGGTGGTAGACTTCTGGAATGCATTGCCAGAGAGGGTTGTAAATAGCACTAGTTTGACAATGTTTAAAAACAGATTAGATAAGCACTCAAATTTATTAGATTTATAATTATGTATAGCGCTGCATGATAGTTTTTATAAGAAATTTACTATAGTTAAACAAGACATGATCCCCATGTATGGGGATCACAGATTGTAGAGGAATATGCTGCAGGACTTAGCCCTGTTAATGGGCCAAATATTTAGAATTAGTATATAATGTATTGTGTACTTGTAAGTGTATCTTTAAGTACTGATGACGAGGTCGCTGTGTGACTGATACAGGATAACCTATATGGGCCCTGGTGGCCCTTTGTTATCCTATTATTTATGTTATGTTATGTTATGTTATGTTACAATACCGGGAGAAAGGAGCAAGATGGGGAAATTTTAAAAATGGCAATTTTTGGTCCTTGGTCGCAAACTTGGTGTATCGTAAAATTTGAACTCGCAAAATTGGAGTAAGCACTGTACTGAGTTAGTTTAAGTTAGTGTTTTTTAGAGGTTATAATGATGTTGGTCCCAATCCTCCCTAATTCTTAAGTATCTTATGGGAAAAATTGCTCCATGATTCAAATAAACGCTGATTCGACCAATGAAAAACTGCCCTAACCCCATCAAATTGCGAGGATCCCCTGTATACTGTCTACTGCAAGTGAATATCGGCTCCAAATATCAGTTATCGGCCTCTTTGACTACTAATAATCAGTATCGGTATCACCCCTGAAAAAAACATATTGGTCAATCTCTAGTTAATGTCAAAAAAAAAAAAAAAATACACTGCTATTGGCTGAAGGAAAAATGTCAACCATGCACAAATACCATCTAGCAGAGACTACCACCAGAAAAGTGAAACACAGCTGTAAATAAAGTATCCAAGATGACGACCTTAAGGGGACCGTCCAGTGACCATGGTATCGAAAAATCTGAAAAAATTTGAAAATCCCCAAAACACCACCAGAGCATCCCCAAACATATGGCACCATAATGATAGAGTATTTTGGGGAAATACGCTAAAATATGTGGGGTATTTAACCTTTAAAAAGCCCCTGTCATGCCCACTGCAGCCCAGGGCTTCCCCCACCCCATTCTCTGTACCATAAATGATGATAATAAGCACGGAAAAAGCCATGGAAAGTGGTTTCTTTGGTAAGGAAAGGTGGGAACTGCAACTCAGTACTATGGCATACACAGGAACACACCCTCTCCCCTTCCATTTCAGTGTCCACGTGACTGCGATGGGAGGAGGATTTATTGAGTATCTCACCCGTTATTTCACACCTTGCACGCCACAATCCAACCTATTTTACCAGCCTTTTTTGCCTTACAATATCTAAACAAGCAGTGCAAGTGGAAACTAAAAGTTGTAATGACCATGCATGGATGGGAGACACTCTTGCCTTCGAGTGACTAATAACTACAATCATTGTAGGGGCAGCCAGGTACCATATGCGTCGTACAGAATATTCTAAACATGCCTATAAAGGATATATGATGCACATGGTAGTGTATGAGCACCAAATATCCAACCAAAATAAATGTACAGGGTCATAGAGGACCAAAATGACATCTCTGGGGTTTTTTGCCTTTTTCTCAGTTTCCACTTTTTATCATTCAAATCAAATCTTCTCCCACATTTCTCAACAGATTTTCAATTTTGAGGTATCATTTTGAAGCTAAATGAAGCTGCTACATTTCCACCTCATAGAATTTGGAATTTTTTTTTCTTTTAAGTGCCGCATTATAATTATATGTAAAAAAAATAAATAAATAAATGAAAAAAAAAATAAATAAATAAATAAACAATTTTAAAAATTCATAATGGACATCAAAATAAAAAAATCTAAATTCTATGAGGTAAAAAGTTTTGGTATACGATATACTTCATATCCGTACTGGCAAAATTGAAATATGTCCTCTAGTGACAAAGTTTATAGGAAAATATTTTTTTCAAAAAATTTATTTTTTATTTTTCATGCAGTTATCTATGGTTCGATTCGCTTGTAACTACTAAACTAACATCGTGTACTAAACATCTATCAGCGAAAAAAAAAAAATTACCCATGTACCTCTTTATTTTCGATTTTTCAAAACCTCACCAGATGGTCCCCTTAAGAAACCTTTAGTGAATCGCTTAAGAGAAAGTTTGTATGGACTTCATTTTGTCTTTGTACGCAAAGCTAAAGTTGGGAGCGTTAGTGAATCTCGCCCCTGATCAAAGAACAAATGAGGCACCTACAGCCAGAGTAATGTAAGTGCCAGAAATAGAAAACAGAAAAAAAAGCAATCAAAGTTTTGCAACATTCAGAATGCAATATCTCCTCGGTGAATTGAGATAGGAAGTAGGGCTTGGCTTCACAATGTTTGTTATTGCATGTGGTTTACAGTCTACATCTGGGTATTTTGTGAAATTAAAACATTCTGAAAGGCTAATGGATGACTGCTTTTTATATCCAGTTTATTTGTTGAAAAAAATATTTTGTATACAATATTTTGTTTAACAAACATGCATCCATTGTTTATTCCTGTTCCTGTATCAAGCTGTTTAAACAGCATGTACAGTACTTTATTTAGACTCACCACCATTGAGCTCATTCTTGATTGATGTACTAATTTTATTAAGGAAAAACATAAACAACACTTGTGCATGTACTTCCTAATCTGACCACCTAATAACAGGAGAGAGTGATAAAAGGTAGACAAATAGCTGTCCTTTCAATGCCAGAAAATGTAAACAAACTAAGAAACTCAAAAAATAATCCATTATGAAGGATAACTGAATGGGAAAGAAAGAAAATTATTGCACCTGTATGTGGCAGCCTGTAGACTTGCTCACGTATGTTTCTCCTAGTCCTTCATCTTTTAGCTAAGTTTTTC
This sequence comes from Portunus trituberculatus, assembly GCF_017591435.1. Lineage (NCBI taxonomy): Eukaryota > Metazoa > Arthropoda > Malacostraca > Decapoda > Portunidae > Portunus > Portunus trituberculatus. The sequence continues at coordinate 7,378,002 of NC_059272.1, read as the reverse complement.
TTCCACTCAGCAGGACTACGCACACTTTTCCTTCCCCTAGGGGCAGAGTGTCATTCAATGGTGGCACATTGGCAGAGGGTGCATGAGTGCCAGAGGTGTTGTGGGAGACAGGCTGGTGTCCGTCGTGTCAAGTGACACACAGCATCATTGGCTCGCTGCAGGCTACTAGGCGGGAGTTACTTCATTCTGGCACCAGCTGCCCATTGACTTGCTTTGAGAGTGACACATAGGATTTATAGATAATTGCATTTGGATGGATTTTCAACCATATTGTGGTATCCATTTTGACTTCTACATTGCTTCCTGCCACAGCAGGAAGGTGAGGGAAAACAATGCAATAAAAATAATAATTTTGGCCGGAGTGTTGCTTGCGTTACTCTGGCTCAAGGCGCCACAAATATCTTTAATGTATCATATAACAATTGCATACATAAGGATTTCTAGATTTATGCAAGGGATATTTTCCTCATATGAAAGTAGCATAATGAACATGATTACTGAACTAAGTGGTATACTATTTGACCTTCTATATGTGTATATGTATGTGTATATAATTAAATATATATATATATATATATATATATATATATATATATATATATATATATATATATATATATATATATATCTATAAAATGTAGGTTTGAATACAGGGAGGCAGAAGTCTAATCCAAAAGACTAAAAATTTCTCTCTGGGAGACAAGGTAAAATCTGAGAGGTTAAAAATTACTTTGTCTGGGTAACATGGGTTTAACCCAGACAAATTAATTTTTAACCTCTCAGATTTTACCTTGTCTCCCAGAGAAAATTTTTACTGTCTTTTGGATTAGACTTCTGCCTCCCTGTATTCAAACCTTCATTTTATAGATATTTTCTGGATTTTGAGCATATATATCTATATATATACATATATATATATATATATATATATATATATATATATATATATATATATATATATATATATATATATATATATATATATATATATATATATATATATATATATCTTTAATGTATCACATAACTATTGCATACATAAGGATTTCTAGATTTATGCAAGGGATATTTTCCTCATATGAAAGTAGCATAGTGAACATGATTACTGAACTAAGTGGTATACTATTTGACCTTCTTCTATATGTGTATATGTATGTGTATATAATTAAATATATATATATATATATATATATATATATATATATATATATATATATATATATATATATATATATATATATATATATATATATATATATATATATATATATATATATATATATATATATATATATATATATATATATATATATATATATATATATATATATATATATATATATATATATATATATATATATATATATATATATATATATATATATATATATATATATATATATATATATATATATATATATATATACAAATATATCTATATATATGTATATATATCCACCCAAACATTCAACCCGCGTTGTGTATTGTTGTTCATCCTTTGTGCATGTATGTGTCTGTGCTCCTCGGCAGTGTGTATTTTTTCTTAAGTTTTGTGATCCCAAAAGTAAAAGTTTGGCTAGAAACACACAAAATAGCCTATACAGTAATACTCAGCTTAACGAACGTTTGTCTAACGAATTTCTGGTTTAACGTACTATACAAAGTTAGACCAAAAAGTCCGCATAACATACAACCACATCCGTTTTAGCGAACTTTCTGGGTTTGAATTTGCCAGATGAGGGACCGAACGCGGCAGCTTCGCTGTGATTGGCTGGATTCCCACCTCTGTCTCTACCGCTCCTGGAGCTGGATCCAAGATTCTTTAACGCCAGACCAACCTCATGCTGCGAAATGGCTTCCATGAACGCTTGCAGGGACGGTGACGACGTTGCTATCAGGTTGCTCTGAGGTTGCAGGGAACACCACCTCTCAAGGTGGTGTTACTGTCTTATATATGCATTTATGTTCACAATACAACATTTCTATTAGCTTTTTACAAACCTTGCCTCCAAGAAAGGATTGTTTTGTAATGCATAAAGTGAAATCTTACATGGAATACCAAAAAAATTAAGCAGAGATGAGATCGGCCACAGACGAAGTGGAGACTCACGGCAACTCGGCCGCTTCTTCTTCTTTTTCTTGTGACCCTTTTAGCTTGAATACTTGTGATAATCTAATTTGATCACAGTTGTACATAGTCTTTGGTTAAGATGAACACTCTTCTCATAAAAAATGTAGGCCAACAAGCCAATACTTCCCAGATACTATGTGTGAACATGTTTCAGCTAGCAGGGCTCTGTCCATACTTGTAGTGGCAAACATTCCCAGCCACATATTGACCAGTGTAAACCCACCTTAAAGTTTTCAAGTCACTCTGGCCTCTTGTTCCTCCAGTCTTCTGTCACTCCTGGTTACTTGGGCCTCCCAACTTGGTCAGTGCAGCTTCCCACCCTGATCACTCTGACCTCCTTGTTTAGGTACTGCCATAGTATAGACATCCCATCACTTACCTCTCAGCTGGTGTGGTTTGGGGATGCCAGCAGTCGCCAGACTTTATCTAGATATACACTTGTCAATCTAGCAAAAGAACTCTCCCCAAACCTCTCTCTCTCTCTCTCTCTCTCTCTCTCTCTCCCCATCCTAATAGTGTAGTGAGATGTTGTTTTTACTCTTCTCCCTTGTCAGCCTACAAAATGATGCTGTACTGTGCATTTAGAAGCAACAACTCCGGAGCCTTCGCCTGGGCCACACGACACTCGCAGCTCACTTGCACCGTCTGCGCTTGTCTGCTGATCCCTATTGCATTTCCTGCCCCACTGCCCACGCTTCTACTCCCACCGCACTGCACTACGCTCCCAGCTGTCCGCCCTGGGCGTCACAACATTCGACCTGCCCACCCTCCTGGCGGCCTCAGTCGTCCACCCCTCTGGCAACATGCAGTCCTTCGCGTTCGTGGCCCTAATCAACAACAAAAACAAACTTGTGTTTCATATTCCTACATACTTGTAAATAATATAACAATATAACCTTTTACTTATATAACGCTTCTACTCCTATCGCACTCCACAAAGCTCCCAGCTGTCCGCCCTGGGCGTCACAACATTCGACCTGCCCACCCCCGCCCCTCTCGGCAACCTGCAGTCCTTCACATTCGCGGCCCTAATCAATATATTCCTACATAGTTGTAAATAATATACCAATATAACAATATAACCTTTTACTTACATGAATAACCATAAAAAATTATTGGTTGAAAACTCAATAATATGCTTTGAAAGTACAAAAACGCGAGTTACGTACAAAATCAACTTACGTCATGTTTCAGGAACGTAACTCTGACGTAACTCGACCTTATATATATATATATATATATATATATATATATATATATATATATATATATATATATATATATATATATACAGTAAAAGTCCTGAAATCCGAAAGTCATGGGGGTTCAGGCATTCCGGATTCTAGGATTGTAAGATAGTAAGGCTGAAAGTAAGATTAAAATCTTGAGGGTACTATGTAAACCTCACTAAACTAACCCTAACTTGCTATATCTCTTTGTAGTACTGTCATAACATCTTACAGGGATTGCTACTACCACCAGTCCACTGTGTACTTCCTCAACACACCACACATGATTTACGTAGGCTTTTTTTTTTTTCTTGAAGATTTGCCAGACTATGGGGGGAGTGGCATGGACCTTTCCAGCCATTATGGCGGCTCATATGTGATGATTGCTCTTTTCCTACTTGTCAACTTGTATTTGTGTAGGTGATTTCACTATTTTACGTAGGCTATTCCACCATCCATCTCTCACCTTTTTGTAATCGTTCACTGATGTCCAGTTTCTGAGTAATGGTTAGAGTTGTATGTTTTCTCTTTTTCACTGTCTTTGTCTGGAGGCCAAGAGAGTTTGCTGAAGCCATGATAACAGTAGTTTGGCACACACGTGGTCAACTTTGTGATGGTGACAGACGAGATGTGATCCCACGTGGCAGAACACAATGGTGGACGGCGGTTGGCAGGATGTTGAATCGGCGCATTCGGTGTCGGTGATGACATGTTCGGTTTCGGCTATTATTATTATATATTTATTACTATTATTTCTTACTTTTTACATATTTATCTCAGCCTTTCAAATTTTCCAGATTATAAGGTACCGATTTAAAGACTTTTACTGTGTATATATATATATATATATATATATATATATATATATATATATATATATATATATATATATATATATATATATATATATATATATATATATATATATATATATATATATATATATATATATATATATATATATGTTTGTATAGCCAGGCAAGATATTCTCTTGTAGGCATACGAGGTTGAAAGCTATAGCAATTTCTCCTTCATTATGTACAGTTTCTATTTGCCGTACTGTTTTTCGGAAAACAGTACGGCAAATAGAAACCGTACATAAAAACATCAATAAAGGAGATATTGCTGAAAAGAAGAAACTTAGAAGAGTCTCACAATGGATATGAAAAACAAGATAATTGCAAAATATGAACGTGGTGTGCATATCTGTGACTTGGCCCTGTCCGCTAACACTAGTAGTACCTGTAAAGTCAAACCATTATTGGTGTATCATTCTGAGAATCCCAAGGCCTTTAAAGTACATAAGGTTTTAAAAGAGAATCTCCAGGGCATGTGGCATGCCAATAGTAAGGCATGAGTAATTAGCCAATTCCTCCTCCCTACTACATATATGAAGTTCTATCACAGCGTTGGTAAGTATGAATGCAAGTTGGGAGTTTTCGCTTGTGCTAACTTGGCAGGTTTGACGAGAAACACACAAAATAGCCTGTATTTACATACTGATTACACTTGGAAATTCAATAAATGAGGGAGTACAAATGGTGTTCTGCCCACAAGCAACTCTTCCTCTTTGCAATGCAAAAAAAACAAAAGTCTCTAGATGCTATAGTTACCAAAATATCACAGGTTGAATGAGGTGGTACCATCGGGGTTTGTGGTCTTGCGTACAATCGGGTTTAGCGGCTTTACCTAGAGCGATAGAAAATGGGCCCCTTGTATCCTCTCTCTCTCTACTCTCTCTCTCTCTCTCTCTCTCTCTCTCTCTCTCCTGTTCTGATACCACTCTCATTCAAATGTTGTCTCCCCGCTACATGGCAAGAGAGACTCGAGGTGTAGAAGTAAGGGGCGAGGGAGAGGTGGCGGAATCGGACACCGTGAAATCACTGTCGCTACCACTATCCATTGTGGGAGTTGGTGACACAGTGACGTATGTTTATTCCTGATGAATGTTGCCAGCTCACAAGCAAAGAAGACGGGAAGAAAATAGCCAAAATATAGCCCAAAAAAAGCCTAAACGTCTATTGATGTGCCCAGTCTTGCGTGATGAACATCTATCGACGTGTCCCGAGTTTTGCAGGTTAAGTTGTTATTTTGGGCAATATAGTACATTTTATCATGCATACAATAAACATTGTATTTATCTTATATTAAATCTATATTTGGTTGGTATTTAAAGCATGGTAATTTTTTTTTTTTGGCGGGAGGGGGTAAATTCGTATCACTAGAACGAATGAATTCTATTTACATTAATTTCTATGTTAAACATTGATTTGATATACGATTCTTTTTATATACAACGATCGTCACGGAACAAATTAAATTCGTATGTCGATATACCACTGTATATATATATATATATATATATATATATATATATATATATATATATATATATATATATATATATATATATATATATATATATATATATATATATATATATATATATATATATATATATATATATATATATATATTTAACAAACACATTTGAGCACCTCTCAGCTGCAATTAACAAAGAATAATCATTGCTATAGTAAAAATGTCTAACTGACAGCAAGACAGTATACACTGATCTTTCTGACATTTATCATGCATCACTAGCTGCCCTGGAGGTGAAGTGCTCCTGTGCTGCGATCAGCTGTGATGACAATATGGCAGCCCAAACAAACATTTAGCATAATTTCATAACTCTCAAGACTTGCCATACCAGCATAACATCTTGAAATTGTGTTATTCTAGTAACTTTAATTTTTTTTTTTTTTTTTTAATGTCCTGGCCTGTAGTGCCTGTAGGTACCTTGAAGAGTATTGAAAGTGCTGTTAAGTTTCCACCCATTAGTGGTGCAGGCAATTTTATTTATAGTGGTACCCATATTAGGGCCCCATATCACCACCCAAACACATCTTTGGTGTAATCACCTACAACCTGGGTACCATGGTGACATGTAAGTAACTTTAAACCACTTGACAAATGGCAAAGTTTTAAGGTGATACATGGTGGGATTCAAACTTATGCATGGATGTCTGCCCAATCCTACTGTTGAACCTCGATAACTCAGACACAGATAAGTCAGATTTCCTAATAAGTGGGACTCTGACCGATCCAAGGACTAAAGTCTTAGTAGAACTGCCCCCCCCCCCTTTTTTTTCACTTTCCTATATCTTGTCTTTATTGACATCATCAAAAACTTAATTCCAACATAAAATTGCATTTTAGTTGTAGTTTAAGATGATACCAAACAAAAGTCGATCAGTTTATACTGATTTTGTGAACATTTTTGAAGTGTAAAAATATTTTTGAAGATATTCACTCCTAAAGATTTTCATAATTTCGTCCTTGTTTTGCTATTTGTTTGTTTTGCTGATTGACTTGAAATTTTGACACATGATTGTTTATTCAGTGCTGACTTCCTGGAGCATGATAGGATGATAATGCATCATATCCCCACTTCTCTAGAAAATATTATTCACTCGTATGAGGGTTTGGAAGGAGCTATCAGCTGAACTGGACACTCTCTGAGTCGTTATTAGTGAGCTGAAGTGGGATAATTATACTGTGAAGTAATTATTACTGTCTTGTCCACCTTTATACCTTTGTCAAAATAATCTTATGTAATGGTGTTCTTGTGAGAATTATATGATGTATAGTTGTGATGATGAAGGTAATGAGAAAAAAATGTTTGAAAAGATCATGGCAGTCTTATGAAAGAAAATAAGAGAAAGGATGAAGAAGCGTGGCAGTGAGGCATTTACAACAATTTTAGCACTTTGGAGTAAAAAGCTACATGAAATCACAATTTCACCATGGCTTCCTTCCTGCGTGCTGCTAGCTCTGCCAAAGTACAGCCAAAGCAGCAAGCATTATAGTGCAATGGGTGGGACCAGCGGCAACACCAAATTTGTGCTTCTGGTATTTCTCAAAAAGATTACTGCCATATGGTCCATAACAAACTTGAAAAACAATAGTACTGTGTCAAGTGCTCATGGTCAGAAATCAAAAGTACAGAATATTGTACACTTTTCAGTTCATTGTTGCCATATTTCACATGTTCGGAGTACATGATCTAAATGTTTGCATTCATATATTGGCAGTTTTACATGCATACAGTTATAAGGTTTCTACTTAGGTATAATAACTATTGGCTATTATTCTATAAGACGTAAATTTTTGATATTTTACATACTTGTGTTACAGATGACGTCCATTGTTACTCATCTCTTAACTATTTAACTTCTTTAGTTTGACTGTTTTATCTATGTTTTAAACATATCATTAATGTGCTGTTTAATGGTTTAGCTGTTAATGGTTGGTGAGTGAAAGGGGAGGATAAATTTAACAAAAGTAATGAAATGCTAACTTTGTCACTACCCAAAATACATTGCTAGTTAGAAGTAAGTATTTTGTCAGTGCTATTGGTATTGAAAAAAAAAAATAAATAAATAAAAAAAAAAAGGAAAAAAAGTTAAACTTACTCATGCGTGATACGACTAATGCTTAATGCTTGTTGTCACTGTTCAGCTAAAAATAAACACTCTTACAGCAAAGAAGAATGTTACTTTCCACTAATGTTGTTTAGACAGCGTTTATCAGTTTCATATGTAAACAAGGGCACTACCATAGTACAGACATCCCGTCACTTACCTCTCAGCAACGCAGTTTGTGGGATGCCAGCAGTTACCAGACCTTACCCAGATATACATAGTTGCCAATCTAGCCAAAAAAACTTCCCCAACCTCTCTCTCTCTCGCTCTCTCTCGATTTTTTATTTACAACAACATGATCATGATATTCTATACCCCAACAAGAGAGAAGAGCAAAAACGATATCTCTGGGCACTATTAGGATGTATGTACAGATGTGTGTGTGTGTGTGTGTGTGTGTGTGTGTGTGTGTGTGTGTGTGTGTGTGTGTGTGTGTGTATCAAACAATCAATCTCACTCTCTCTCTCTCTTTCTCTCTCTCTCTCATTAAAGGTGACTGTAATCATGGCTTCTAAATGCACAGTAGGTACAGCATCATGATCATATTTTGTAGGCTGACAACGGAGAAGAATAAAAACATCTCACTACACCAGTATTAGGATGGGAGAGAGAGAGAGAGAGAGAGAGAGAGAGAGAGAGAGAGAGAGAGAGAGAGAGAGAGAGAGAGAGAGAGAGGTTTGGGGAGAGTTCTTTTGCTAGATTGACAAGTGTATATCTAAATAAAGTCTGGTGACTGCTGGCATCCCCAAACCGCACCAGCTGAGAGGTAAGTGATGGGATGTCTATACTATGGCAGTACCTAAACAAGGTGGTCAGAGTGATCAGGGTGGGAAGCTGCACTAACGAAGTTGGGAGGCCCAAGTAACCAAGAGTGACAGAAGACTGGAGCAACAAGAGGCCGGAGTGACCTGAAAACTTTAAGGTGGGTTTACACTGATCAATATATGGCTGGATATCTTTGCCACTACAAGTATGGACAGAGCCCTACTAGCTGAAACATGTTCACACATAGTGTCTGGGAAGTATTGGCTTGTTGGCCTACATTTTTTATGAGAAGAGTGTTCATCTTAACAAAAGACTATGTACAACTGTGATCAAATTAAATTATCATAAGTATTCAATCATTACCTCCAACAACACCCTGCAGAGAGGGAAAGTCATCAGAATGGCAGTGATCTCATCGAAAGTAATTCTACATAGGGTGTTTTTGCTTTACTACTAATTTTTTAGGGTTCCAGACATGCTATTTGTCCCTCATTATCTCAGGAATCCATTGCTTTGGCTGGATCTGTGATTTTCTTACTAGTCGGAAAATGAAAGTTGATGTTCATCACTCCTCTAGTCATGTATCTGATTTTCCTAGTGGTGTTCCTCAGGGCTCAGTCCTTGGTCCCGTATTGTTTTCTATCTACATTAACCATGTCACCACTCATCTTAATACCAAATCAATTTTGTTTGCTGATGACCTCAAACTGTACCTTGCCATTCTGTCAAAGAAATCAAATGCTTGTGATGCCATTATGTCTTTAACAAAATGTCTCGTTGCTATACCAAAGAAGTCTATCTTGGGGTCTTTCCTTTTCCATCAACAATTGTGCTTGTATAAATTTCTCAAGACACATTCCAGCTTCTCCCCATGTCTACCTCCTAGGAAATCACCCCATTCCTCACAAAGATTCTATTTGAGACCTTGGCATTTTAATCGACTCAACACAAATTCCACCTTCACATCCGTGAAATTTGCTGCAAAGCTAATGGTGTTGCCAGCAACATTCTTAGAGGCACCTTATGCAGATCACCTTCTATTCATGTATCAGATTTTTGTCACACATGTTTGGACAATTAATGACTTTGGTAGTGTTGTTTGGAATACTGGCTTCCTGGGTGATGTACGCATGCTTGAATCTGTTCAGAGGAGGTGAACTATAAAAAGGTTGAAGGTTTTGGTGACCTACCATACTAAGAAATATTATTTAGACTGAAATTACTTTCTATTAAGGGTAGATTGCTGAGAGCTGATTTGATTCAAGTGTGGAAGATTTTGAGTGGTTTGAGTCCTCAACTAAATGGTCTATTTTCTAGGGCCACTTTGAGTAGAAAATGGGGTCACAGTCTGAAGATCTTAGTGCCTCATCACTCCACTGACGTTAGAAGTCGTTTCTTCTCATTACAGGTCATCAACATCTGGAATTCTATACCTGAAATAGTTGTCAGCTCAATCTCTCCAGTCCTTCAAACATTTGCCTGAACAATTCCTGGGTCATCGTCTTTATGAGTATTGTTAGCTAGGTCTTTATGTGAGTTATGTTCTGCATCTGAAACTAGTCAACTGTCCAGCAGTCCTCCAGCGGTACACTATCTGGAAGATGCAGAAGAGACTGACGAGGGATCAAGACCTTCATCTTGGTAAGAAATTCTCTGCCTCTGGACACCACATGTTCAAACCTTCCGCGATATCACAATGTAAACAAAGCCGCTAGCGGCTGGAAAAGAACAACCTAATCATATTTTGCGGCTGGTTTCTCTACCCGTTAGTCACCGGATTCCAGCCCACAACTCTAGCAACTGGCAATTACAGACGTATATTGATACGTGTAACCCGCCTTTAGAACAGGCTCCAGGCTTTATTGCGTGTTATTTATTTATTTATTTATTTTTTTTTTTTTTGTGTGTGTGTGGGGGGGGAGGGTCGCGCGGTTGGGGCAATCTTATTAAGAAATACTGAAAAATCCTCATTACAATAGTATAGTAGAGTTGAAAGGAAGCCTCGAATAACCACATACAAGTATAGACAAAAGTAAGTAGTCAGTCAGAGTAAAATAAAAACAAGTAGTACTTAAAATATAAACAATGGTGCCAAGTGAAACTGTCAGGCGCGGACCCAATAACCCTCCTTGATCACCACTTCTCAACACAGCAACTAATCAATTCACAAAGCAGTAGATAAAGCAACAATTAAAACGAAGCAGCTCCACAGCCTTGTCAGGTGAGCCACTTTTACTCAGTGACATCACAATGGCAAGTGTTGTTTTGTACGAAATTTTACACAAAGCACGTCATTGAGATCATCCCACTAATTGCGGTAGCTGGTAATTAGAGGCATGTTGCATCAATGACAAGGCTGTGGGTCGCGTTATCGTTCCCCTCCTAGCCTGAAATAGAGTGTAGATGTGATGCAGAACAAAAACTAAAAGAATTATTACCGCCTGATGGTCGGGGAAGAAGGGCCGCTCTCCTCCATTATAGCTATATGTTAGGGAAGTCAGAGTAATTTTGATACAGTAATATGGTATTTGAAACCTTTTAAAAGCCTTCCTTTTAAATTCAGATAAAAGTTCTCTTTATAAGAACTCAAATCTGAAATGTTGTGATGCTCATTTGTTAACAATAATGTACCCTTCTTGAATCTATATCATTGAGAGTAAAATAATGGAAACTTACAATGAAATCTTTCAATTATACGATGACTAGAGAGAATAACTAGTCATTGACACGTTAAAATCTCATTATGATAAATACTGGTTTAAAAAATCACGCCGGCACTAAATAGCGGAGTACAGTACATGGGATCAATAGTAATGGCAAGGAGTCCTGCACTGCCGAAAAAAAAGTAATGGAGATGAATCCTGAAGTATAATATGTGGGATCGAGAGCAGTTGAAAGCATTGTGTGTGTGAAGTAATGTGAAGTAAAGCACATGAGATCGATAGTGATGAGGGAGAATTTCGCTCCACTCCCACTTCTCCCTGCCAGGCCCCGGATGGAAGATGGCGTCGTAATGTTGCCCTTTTGAAGCCTCCCAGTCGCGTTTTTACCTTATCTTCCGCACCTGCTCATCCCTGAGACGCTCTCCTCTTAGTATTGCATTAATGGTAATGCATGCGAGGAAACTACCACGTATTAGCGATGGGTGAGTCGGGTTTAAGCCTGTAAGAGGTGATAGTGTCTGGGTGGAGGGGGAAGGAAGGTGCCCGCCATTTGTTTGTCACCGAGTCTGCCAATCCCATTTTTCTGAGATACCGCAGTAATGAATCATGTTTCGACGATTAACCCCTTGTTGGTGTATCGTTTCAGGTTCATCGAGAAGCACCAGACCCACAGCTACGAGGTGAGACAGGTGTGGGGGGGCAGGTGAGGCGGGCCAGACACCAGCCCTTCTCCCTCCAGCCCCCACGCGTCCTCTCCCTCTTCTCTAGTCGATATTCCCTTGAAAATTGTCCAGGCTTAATCTCGTCCCAGAGTCCTACGGTAGCCGAGATGAACAAGGTCAAAGGAGAGCGGCTCTCATCCCTTACCTGACTCACCTGGATGGCTGCAAGCTGGGGGAGTTCTGGCCTTAGCTGTCAGGACTCCGTGACTCCTTCAGTCCCCTGCTTGTGTCCTCTTAACCCAGATTCCTACGAGGCATCCCTTCATTTTAATTACTCATTTAGCAAACCCCCTCTCCATTTGCGGCGTTGTTATGGTTCTAGTATTCCTAACCTTACAGAACAAAGCCTCCATTATGAAGAAACCTGGATTTATACGAGGCTTCACATAATTTTCGTTCCTTTACTGCCTATGCCCTCACAATTTGCCTTGACTTGAGTCTCTCCAATGTTAATAATCTTGCAGAACAAAGGCCTCATTGTGAAGAAATTGTTAGTTAAGTAAAGATACTTTGAGGCTTCTCAACACTTGTTCTGAAAATCCTCTTTATTGTATTTGTCCTTTTTCATAATCATGAAGAACAATGCCTCAGTACTCAAAAATTTTCTCTAATGCATTAATTGTCTCTGATCCAGCATTTATATATGACTGATAACCTAATAATGCTGTCTTAAGTTTGTTATTGTTTTTATGGAATTGTCTTAAGTTTTAATGTTGAAATTGGGTTTTCTTTAACCTTGTGGTTGACTTGAATGTATTGCTTATATTCACTTGGGGTTTTAGCTGATTCATTTTTCAAGTTTGTGTTCTTTGACTAAGGAATATAACTGTAATGGTTGTTTATGTAATTGTTTGTGATAGTGTTTAATGTACTTAATAACTAAGTATTTTTTCACCTTAATTTTGCCTTCCCTCCCAGAATTCAAAGTACAGCAGCAGTAAGTACAGGTACAGCAACCATGAGAAGAGTCGGGATTCACCATCTACCAACTCTCTCCGCTCTTCATCGCCAGACTCGAGGTCACAGTCTCCACGCTACCACAAAGGTTAGCTGGCTTTCCATGTTTTCAGATTAACCATTTTATTAATTTTTTATAAACATGTTCTGTGGTAATTCTCAAGAAATTTGTGTAGTTATTTATCTTCTTATTGGTAATTCACTTCTTCAGGGAGCTTGGGTGGCGCAGTAGGTTGAGGCAGCTTGTTTCGGGGCCTCTGGTGTAGGCAGTTTGGGTTTGAATCTTTGCCAAACCTATATCCCCGTTGTGAGATCTAATTTACCTTAATCCTACCAGTGCCACATTACCTAAGCTGTTGCTGTTCCTAATGGAATAATTTCCATTTTTTCACATGTTCAGATTTCATATGATAAGAATTCAAACTTACTCTAATTGTTTGCCGGGTCCAAGTAATTAAGGGAAATAGAATACTGAGTGGATTAGTTTTTGGTTATGTAAGTAATTCTTGTAGCTAACTAATTTTTGCTTCATCTTTGTATTTTCACCTCATTTTATATTACTGCATGACTAGATCATCAGCAGTGAAATATAAGATCTTGTAGTTGCTATGATTGACTGAAGAGAAAATGTTCTATTAAGACCTAACTGCAATTGCAATCTTGCATGATCATCTTTCTAGGCATTAGCAAATTTTGAAAACTTGCGCTCATGACAGTTTCATGACAGATATTCCTGATCATAGTTAGTCTGGTCTATACAACCATACTACTTCTGCTGTGCTTTAATTGTCAATCTCCAAATTTGTCATAGATGTTGCCTTGCATAATATGTTTGCAGTGCCATGTTGTGTAATACATGCCTGATTTGTTATCTTTGTGTGGAAATGTTGAGGACACAAAAGCTCTTGAATAATTATTTTAACTCAAAACTTGTGGCTTTATTTTGTACATTTGTGTCTGTGTCAAAAATATGTGAGGAAATGTTTGAATTCGGTATCGTTTGTGGAAAAATTTGCAGAGACCATAACACAGTTGTTGTAAATAGACATGCTTGGATGATTCAATTTAGAGCTATTAGAGCTATTAACAGCAACGGACTTGTTTTGCAACCTTTATTTCTCAAAATTGGTTATCATCAGGAGTTGACGTGAATTCTCAGTAATTGCTCACTTTAAGGCAATGTTTTTTTTATGTTATGGCATATAGTGCCTGTAGATACACTTGAAGAGTATGTAGGAATCACCGTTCAGCTTCCACCCTTTAGTGGCGCAGGCAGTTTTATTTATAGTGGTACCCATATTAGGCTCCATATCACCACCCAAGTGCATCTTGGGTGTAACCACCTAGAACCTGGGTATCATGGTGACATGTAGGTAACTTTAAACTACTCAACAAATGGCATAGCTTCAAAGCGGTATGTGGTGGGATTTGAACTTGTGAGTGGATGTCTGCCCGATCCCACGCTCACCACCTTATCCACTACGCCACCACCTCACTTTATATATACAGTGGAGACTCAGTACTCAAACATCTAAATACTCAAATGCAAAAGTTCGATTTAATACTCTAGAAAAAATACCTGATAGTCAAACATCCACACACGTGGTTGTAAACAAAGGCTCCCTGGCTTCCCCCTTCCCCCTGCCCCCTTCAACCAGTTGTGACTTATGCTGCTGCGGTCATCAGAATAACATTTTCCGGCATTCTATCTGTAGTTTTTCATTTATTAACTTACATTAACAGCAAAGGCTTATTAGTGGTGAAAATATCTGGTAATCAAACGGCCACATATTTGGTCGAATACAAAGCTCTGTCATCTCCCTTCTCGCAACCACCACTGTACCTTTCTGATACCATATTACTGGTAAAACTGGTAATACCAGTATTACCGTAATACCAATATACCAGTGCCGGTGCACATCCTTAGTCCTGCCGCAGTCTTGAGAAAAAAAAACATTCTTCTGCATTTTGTTGGTAGTTTTTCATTTAGAAACTTAAGATAGCACCAAAAAGGCTTATTAATGATGAAAATAAGGAATCTTGTGAGAGTGCAAGGGTTATTGTGCCACAGAATTCTATTAGTGGATTCATAGGAATCACGCCAGGAGAAAAGTAACAAAAGACGTTTTCATGGATGGTGACTCATCCTCCAGCAACCTCCCTCCACTCTTCTCCCCTCCTCATTTAAGTTATCCATCACCATGCAGCCTTCACTTACAGTATGTACAAATCAAAATTGTAAAGAAGAAAAAAAAATACATTGAAATTTTTATAAACTTAGGTTTTGCTAAGATTGGAACGAATTACCTTGTTTATTGGTATCAATAGTCGAACTTTTTTTTAATACTCGAACAGCCATTTGGAACTGATTAAATTTGAGTATCGAGTCCCCTTTATATATATATGTGTGTGTGTGTGTGTGTGTGTTTCACTGTTTGATCTGCTGCAGTCTCTGACGAGACAGCACGACGTTACCCTACGGAACGAGCTCAGAGCTCATTATTTCTGATCTTCGGATAGGCCTGAGACCAGGCGCACACCACACACCGGGACAACAAGGTCAAACTCCTCGATTTACATCCCGTACCTACTCACTGCTAGGTGAACAGGGACTACACGTGAAAGGAGACACACCCAAATATCTCCACCAGGCCGGGGAATCGAACCCCAGTCCTCTGGCTTATGAAGCCAGCACTCTAACCACTGAGCTACCGGGCGTGTGTGTGTGTGTGTGTGCGTGCGTGCGTCCACGTGTGTGTTGTATATAAAAAATATTTGTGCTTCACTGAAATCACTGTTTTCTTTCTTTTATGCCATCACCATAATCAGATACCATGATGCTTTATGGGCAGTTTCTTCAGAACTTGTTCCAGTAAAGATCATTGTATAGTCAAAATGTGTTTTGTGTGTTTTTTAATTGACAGTGAGAACATGGACTTGGAATTGTTTGAGAGTAAGATAGAGTATGGTTTCTCTTCCTTTCATGATCAATAAGAATTGTGAAAGAGAAACTAGTCACAGGGAGATGGTAATGAGAAGTGATTCACAGCTCTTTTTATCATGTGAAATTTATTATCTCTTCTATTAAGACAGTGAGAGTCATCTTCCATTATTTGCTATGTGTTGTCTTTACCTCTACCTGTGTTTACTTTTTGTCCATGAATTTCTGTTCCACATTTATGAGTCAAGTGTGATAATTCAGAATTGTGAATGTTTCATGATCATGCTCCAGGGTTAGTGACTCAGTTCTGAGATGGTGCTGTGAACATTTACAGTTTGTGAATAAGGATATTTGTAGCTTTTGATGACCACAGCAGGACTTGAATGAACTAAGTTATATTAAGTAATAGAAATAACAAAGACTATTATTAGGAAACTTTTCAGAATTGAGATTAACTACATATTAACTAACTCTTCAGTACTGGGGTGCATTTCTACCTTGAGTTTTGTATACAATTAGATGATACTATTGACATTAGGAAGGGTCTATGGAGTTTAGAAGATAAATAGCCAGTCTTCACTATTTTAATTCCCACATATTTTTCTGTAGCTGTACAAAATCACCAAATAATAAGCAGAATGAATGTGGAAATGCATCAAGGTACTGAAGAGATTAAATATATTTGTTTTCCTCTCCCTCTCTCCTTTCAGAGGTGACATGTTATTGCATTGTCAAATTTTTACTTCTTATTGTTAGTTACACACACACACACACACACACACACACACACACACACACACACACACACACACACACACACACACACACACACACACACACGTGTAGCCCCTGTTCACCTAGCAGTGAGTAGGTACGGGATGTAAATCGAGGAGTTGTGACCTTGTTGTCCCGGTGTGTGGTGTGTGCCTGGTCTCAGTCCTATCCGAAGATCGGAAATAATGAGCTTTCTGGCAGAGCTCGTTCCGTAGGGTAACGTCTGGCTGTCTCGTCAGAGACTGCAGCAGATCAAACAGTGAAACACACAAACACACACACAGCAAAAAGAGGATTGTGAAATACTGCAGGAAGACCTAAATAAGATCTGGGAATGGAGTAAAAAGTGGGAAATGGAATTCAGTATGGACAAAAGCCATGTCATGGAAATGGGAAAGAGTGAAAGATGGCCCGTGGGAATCTATAAGATGGGAGATGGAGTAGAACTGGAGAAAGTAAAAAAGGAAAAGGACTTAGAAGTGATGATGGAAGAAAACAATCAACCGGTAAGCCATATTGATAGAATTTTCAGAGACATATAATTTGCTAAGGAATATTGGATTAGCATTTCACTACATGGACAAAGAAATGATGAAGAAATTTATAAGTACTATAATAAGACCCAGATTGGAATATGCAGGAGTAGTGTGGATCCCTCCTAAAAAGAAACACATAAGGATGTTGGAGAGACTGCAAAAAATGGCTACAAGAATGGTTCCAGAATTTGAAGGGATGACATGAGGAGTGACTAAAGGCTATGGATCTACCAACCCTGGAACAGAGAAGGGAGAGAGAGGATCTGATACAAGTTTATAAATTGATCAACGGAATGGACCAAGTGGATAATGAGAAACTGATCCTGAAAGAAGAATATGACATTCGAAGCACAAGATCGTATTGTAAAAAACTGAGAAAGGGAAGATGTCTGAGAGATGTTAAAAAATATATAGTTTCCCACAAAGAGGTGTTGAGACGTGGAACAGTTTGTGTGAAGTGGTGTCAGCAACAAGTGTGCAGTTTTAGAGAAAAATTGGATAAGTGTAGATATGAAGACGGGGCTGCACGAGCATAAAGCCCAGGCCCTGTAAAACTACAACTAGGTAAATACACGCACACACACACACACACATACACACAAACTCTTGATTAACTTGATTAACCTTGATACATTGTGGGTTAGTTTGATAATTATTGCACAAAATTTTCACAAATATAGATTAGCCTGGTTAGCCTGTTGTTATGTTCGTTTGTCACATCTATTAATTCTGTTCTCTTTATTCTCTCTTGGTCGTACAGCCAGCTACTACAAGGTGCGTGAGAAGGAAAGAGATAGGGACCGAGACAACCGGGACCGGGACCGGGATCGTGAAAGGGACCGCGACCGTGATCGAGACAGAGATCGGGACAGAGACCGTGACCGAGATCGGGATCGGGATTACCATTACAGAGACCGAGGTACAGTTCCAGTTCTCTCTTGTTTTATAGTGAAATGCCTTTACGTAACATCCCACTAGCAGCTGGAGCATTTAACATTAGGTAGCAAAATAAAAAATCATATATTAAACACTCAAAAGTTAGTTGTGTTTTCATCTTGTTTCTATTTTTATGTAGATGACAGCAGGTCTCCCAAAGAGCGTCGAAGAGAAGTTCGTGACCGAGACAGAGATCGGGAACGAGATCGGGACAACCGAGGCAACCATGATCGTATTAATTCCGTTGTAAGTAAAGGCTATTGTTCTTAAGAAATGTTGCCATCCTGTAGTCTCTTGGAATGATATTCTGATCAAGATTCATTGTACTTAATTTTTTTTGTGTGTGTGTGTTTACCTAGTCGTTTTACAGGGCCTGGGCTTTATGCTCATGTGGCCCCGTCTCCATATCTACACTTATCCAATCCTGCTTTAAAAGTATGCACACTCAGTGCAGACGCTACTTCTTCATTTAAACTGTTCCATGTCTCAATACATCTTTGCGGGAAACTGTATTTTTTAACATCTCTCAGACATCTTCCCTTTCTCAGCTTTTTACTATGCGATCTTGTGTTTCGAATGTCATATTCTTCTCTCAGGATCAGTTTCTCATTATCCACGTGGTTAATTCCGTTGATCAATTTATAAACTTGTATCAGATCTCCTCTCTCCATTCTTTGTTCCAAGGTTGGTAGATCCATAGCCTTTAGTCTCTCCTTATATGTCATCCCTTCAAATTCTGGAACCATTCTGGTAGCCATTTTTTGTAGTCTCTCCAACTTCCTTATGTGTTTCTTTTTATGAGGGGTCCACATTACTCCTGCATATTCCAATCTGGGTCTTATTATAGTACTTATCAATTTCTTCATCATTTCTTTGTCCATGTAGTGAAATGCTACTCCAATATTCCTTAGCAAATTATATGTTTCTAAAATTCTATCAATATGGCTTACTGGTTGATTGTTTTGTTCCATCGTCACTCCTAAGTCCTTTTCCTTTTTACTTTCTCCAGTTCTACTCCATCTCCCATCTTATAGATTCCCACAGGTCGTCTTTCACTCTTTCCCATTTCCATGACATGGCTTTTGTTCACATTGAATTCCATTTCCCACTTTTTACTCCATTCCCAGATCTTATTTAGGTCTTCTTGCAGTATTTCACAATCCTCCTTTTGCTTTATAACTCTGCACAGTTTCGTATCATCTGCAAACAGATTTATGTAGCTGTTCACTCCTTCTGGCATGTCGTTAATATAAATGAGGAAAAGTATTGGTGCCAATACTGACCCCTGTGGCACTCCGCTTTCTACTGCTCTCCACTTGGACTTCATATCTTTAACTACTGTCCTTATTTCTCTCCCCCTCAAATAATTTTCTATCCATCTCAATGTGCTTCCTTTTAAGCCACCCTTCTCCTCTAACTTCCATAGTAATCTTGCATGTGGCACTTTGTCAAATGCCTTTTTTAAATCCAAATAAATACAGTCAACCCATCCTCTCTCTCTTGTACTCTATCAACTATTCTAGAATAGAAACTCAATAAATTAGTTACACAAGACCGTCTTTTCTAAAACCAAATTGGCTATTTGATATTAATTTGTTGTCTTCAAGGAACTCGATCCATTGTTTCTTTATTATTCTTTCACACATCTTGCATATTACACTAGTTAGTGATACCGGTCTGTAATTTAAAGGTTCTTCCTTCCTTCCGCTCTTATATATGGGAACCACCTCAGCTCTTTTCCATTCTACTGGTACTGTTCCATTTTCTATTGAGCATTTTATGATGTTGTATATAGGACTTGCTAGTTCTTCCCTACATTCTTTCAGTATTCTGCCTGAGACTTCATCCGGTCCCATTGCCTCTCTTCATCCAGTTCCTTCATTAACTCTTTTATTTCAAGCTTGGTTACTTTAATCTCTTTCATATAGACTGTCTCTCTATTACCCTGTGGCCTTTCAAATTTGGATTCCTTAGTAAAGACCTCCTGGAATTTATATTTAATAGTTCTGCCATACTTTTGGGTCTTCCACCATCCCATTCTCTCCTTTTAACCTTACTATTGTTTCTTTTTGCCTAATTTTTCCATTTATGAATCTATAGAACAATTTTGGTTGCTCCTTACATTTTTCGACAATGTCCTTTTCAAAGTTCTTTTCCTCTTCCTTCCTCACCTTAACATATTCATTTCTCGCTGCCTTGAAGTTTTCCTTATTTACTGGATTTCTATTTCTCCTCCACCTTTTCCATGCTCCATCTCTTTTCTCCTTTGCCCTAGCACACCTTGCATTAAACCAATCTTTCTTTCCTTCTTCTTTAGGTCTATATTTTGGGACATATTCCTGACTCCTGTTTTGTATATTTCCAAAAATAAGTTATACTTCTCTTGCATCGTCTCTTGAGTTTTCCATCTCCTCCCAGTTTACGTTTTTAAACTAGTTCTTGAGATTCTCAATATCAGCCTTTCTGTAATTTAATCGGTCTCCTTTGTATGAATCGTCTCTATCTTCCTTTCCCTCTTCTATATCCATTTCTAATATTACATGGTCACTCTTTCCCAATGGGCACTTATATCTTATATCATCATTCATTTGTATACCCCTTGTAAAAACTAGGTCCAATCTCGCCAGCTCGTCGTTTCCTCTGAATCTTGTGCATTCCTTTACTCTCTGGTCCATCATATTGTCTATCATTAGGTTCAGGAATCTTTCTCCCCAGGCTTCTTCCCCCATACCACTTTCATAATTTTCCCAGTCCACTTCTTTACAGTTGAAATCTCCTACTAATATCACTTTTCTCCTTTCTTTAACGATTCTCGTTAGACTCCTTATTGTGTCATCTATCATGTCTTTATATTCTTGATTGGTCCATGAATTTGTTTTGGTGGCACATATGTTACAATGATTGTTAACTCTTTTTATTAATATGCATCTTAACATACAATACTTCTGCTTTTCCTTCCCACATTCCACTTGGTTTATCACTATCTCCTTCCTTAACATTATCATGACTCCTCCTCCTTTACCCCTCTGTCTCTTCTCCATACATTATACCTATTATCCAAGTCTATTTTGATTGCCTCATTTAGTTTTGTTTCAGCCAGGCATACAATATCTGGATTTTCTTTCTTTATGTAATCTCTTAATTCTAATTTACTTGATAAAACCCGTCTATGTTTGTATACATCATTTTAGTCTCTTGCCTTTATCATTTTAGTTAAACTTGTTCCACTTTTTCTCTTCCTTCTCTTTATATACCATTTCCTTATCCTGTCTCCTAGAATTCTCCAAAAATGCCTTTTTCCTCTTCTGACCTTTCATTATTTTTTTTCCCTTACTGCTGCTGCCAGTTCATTGTATCTCTTCCTTTCTTCCTCATTTCTATTTTTCTTTATATAGATATCCTTGCAGCCTTCTGTTTCTCTAAGTTTTGTTGTTCTATATAATATTTCTTCTGTTGCTGCTTGTGATTTTAGTAGTATTTTAATTGGTCTCATTTTTCCTTCTTGATATGGTCCCATTCTGTTTATTTCTTCTACTTCCTCTTCCAAGTTCTGCCTATCTTCGTCGTTTAGATTCTTCAGTAGGTCTTTGACTGATTTCATTTCTTCTTTTTCTCTTCTTGGTCTATATTTTGTTTTCTTTTATTCCAAATACGACTACACTCTTCTTTTTTTCTGCAATTTCTCTAACTAGATTTTCTTGTCTTGAGGACTCCTATCATTTTGTTTGTCATATTTTCTTCTTTTTCTTTTAGTTGTTCGTGAATCACCTGAAAATCAGCCTTATCTTTCTTATCTTGGACTCTCCATGCTTGTACTTCTTTTTTAATCACGTTCTGTACTCTTTCCTCTTCTTTGTTTACTAGATCTTTCAGCTTCTCTTTTTCTTTCTCGGCTTTACCAAGTCCTTCTTTCATCTGCTTCTTGTAGTTAGCTACTTCCTTTTTCAGTTCTTCGTTTTCTGCTCTTAGCCTAGCTTCATTTTCTTCCACTTTTTTTTTATCCTTTTTATCAGTTTTTTTAAACTTTTTCCTGTTCTTCATTCCCTTTCATTCTCATACTCTCCTTTATCCATTTATCTAGTTTATGTTCAATAGTCAACACTCTCTTAAGTAGTAAAGTATTCACCGTATCGAAACCTTCAAATGCGCTCTCTCCCTCATCAACATAGTGATCATCTTTCATTCTTTCTCTAGTCTCATACCTGCATTTTGATGGAATCTCCTCTTTACTCATGATTCTTTAACAGTTGATTTCATGAAAATGAGTCCACACTACTTGCCCAGGCCACTGTAAATGCTATACAATAGGTAGTGAAGATCAGCTGATTGTCTGAGGGACGCCAGTGCGTCCTTCCTCGACTGCGTCTGGTGTGTGTATTTACCTAGTTGTAGTTTTACAGGGCCTGGGCCTTTATGCTCGTGTGGTCCCGTCTCCATATCTACACTTATCCAATTTTTCTTTAAAACTATGTACACTCTTTGCTGACACCACTTCCTCACTCAAACTGTTCCAAGTCTCAACACATCTTTGCGGGAAACTAAATTTTTTAACATCTCTCAGACATCGTCCCTTCCTTAGTTTCTTACTATGCGATCTTGTGCTTCTAAAGTCATATTCTTCTCTCAGGATCAGTTTCTCATTATCCATTTCATCCATTTCGTTAATCAATTTATAAACTTGTATCAGATCCCTCTCTCTTCTCTGCTCCAAGGTTGGTAGATCCATAGCCTTTAGTCTCTCCTCATATGTCATCCCTTTAAATTCTGGAACCATTCTTGTAGCCATTTTTGTAGTCTCTAATTTTCTTATGTGTTTCTTTTATGGGAGTCCACACAACTCCTGCATATTCCAATCTAGGTCTTATTTTAATACTTATCAGTTTCTTCATCATTTCCTTGTCCATATAGTGAAATGCTACTCCAATATTCCTTAGCAAATTATACGTCTCTCTGAAAATTCTATCAATATGGCTTACCGGTTGATTATTTTCTTCCATTGTCACTCCCAAGTCCTTTTCCTTTTTTACTTTTTCTAGTTCTACTCCTTCTCCCATCTTATAGATTCCCACTGGTTGTCTTTCACTTTTTCCCATTTCCATGACATGGCTTTTGTCCACAATGAATTCCATCTCCCATTTTTTTGCTCCATTTCCAGATCTTGTTTAAGTCTTCCTGTAGTATTTTACAATCCTCTTTTTGTTTAATGACTCTGTACAGTTTCGCATCGTTGTGTGTGTGTGTTTTCCTCAGGAGAATCTCTTATCTATCACCTAGGGCTATAACAACAGCTTCAAATATTTTTTCTTTATACACATTCTTTTGTTTCAAATTGTTGCATCATTTTCATATCACATCATTTAACTTTTTTTTTTTTTTTTTTTTTTTTTTTTTCCTCCAGCATTGTCCAAAGTTTGATGTAATAACATTGTACATTAAGCTGGTGAATTTTGATTTGCAAGTGAGTTATCATCCTTATCCCTTTCAATTACTTATCTCTATGTTGCAATGGTGAATTGTGATTTACAAATAAGTTACCACCTCTAACCCTTTCATTAATAATCAGTTACCATATTATTTCATGGAAGATTTCTTCTGGTGGCCAATGAATTACTCCTGTAAATTCAAAGCTTATCTGACAATACATTGGCCTCCATTTTATGGGTTTGTGTGACTTTAAGACCTGTGATGGGAGAGAGAAATTGACACCAAATCATGTCTCAAGGCTCATGGGAATGTTGTGTGGTGTAGCTGGTGATGCCATGGAATGTGATTGACATGTGTGGAACATGTTTTCTTATCCCTATTCAAGAGTGAGTCCAAGTTTGAATTGATTGATGAAATAGATATAAGAGTCAACTGGCATCATAAGTGATTCAGTTAAAGAATATTTGCCAGAGAATATTTGTAAGGTGAGTGTTAGCAAAGAAACACTACCGATATTCCACATACCTGACTCCTTTGCATTCATAGTTTCAATAATTCATATACAATGGAGACTCAATACTCGAATGTCTTATTAGTTGAACTTTTCAACACTCAAATGCAAAAGTTTGATTTAATCCTCAAAACAAATACATAGTAGTCAAACATCCACACACGTGATTGTAAACAAAGGCTCCCTAGCCTCTCCCAAACCCCTTCTGCCAGTTGTGCTGTTGCAGTCATCAGAATAACATTCTCCTGGGTTCTGTCTAGTTTTTCATTTAGAAACTTACAATAGCACCAAGAGCTTATTAGTGGTGAAAATATCTGGTAATCAAACGGCCACACACATAGATTTAAACAAAACACTGGCCTCTCCCTTCCCTCCACTGCCATTGTCCTGTTCTGATACTGGTAATACCTATAATACAGAAACAAAATTCCAATGTACCGGATCCCTAGTCCTGCAGTTGTGAGGTTTATTAGTAGTGAAAATAAGGAATCTAGTGAGAATGCAAGTGTTAAGTGAGCCACAGCCTTCCACTAGTGGGTTCACAGGAATCACACCTGGAGACATTTTCATGAATGGCAACCTCCCTCCTCCTCCCCATCCTTCTTCCTTCCTCTTCTACGTTATCCATCACAAGCCTTCACTTACGGTATGTACAAATCAAAATTATAAAAAAAAGAATAAATATATTGAAATTTTGATAAACTTGAGGATTTTGTAAGATTAGAATAAATTACCTGATTTATAGGTTTTGATAGTCGAACTTTAATACTGGAACAGCCATTTGGAACTATTTAAGTTTTAGTATTGATTCTCCACTGCATGTGTCTTGTGACCAGAATCTATCTGAACACATGAAGGAATTTTTTTTCAAGTGATTAAATACATTTGTGGATAAGTATGAGTTACACCTATGAAATTGATGAAGTTTGCAATAAAATCTCTGTGGTTGAAGGGTTTGGCAAATGTGATATTGCAAAATTGGTAATGAAGTGATTATAAATTAACATTTCTAAATTGCAATTACCTTTAAATTTATAATTTTTCTTATTGATATGTTTTCTATTTTGCATTTTTTATTGGTTTTCATGAATGTGTATTACACACAAATTAATAAAGATTAGGGGAAGGGAATCTTTATAGAATATCTATCTATTTATCTACATATATATATATATATATATATATATATATATATATATATATATATATATATATATATATATATATATATATATATATATATATATATATATATATATATATATATATATATATATATATATATATATATGTGTGTGTGTGTGTGTGTGTGTGTGTGTTTAGACTTGATAAGATGTGTACCAGAATGGGAATCTTTCTTGAAGAAAGGTAGAGGTAGCTCAAACAGGATTCTTTGTCATTTCTCAGTGAGAAAATGAAAAGGTACCTTTTCATAATACACTTAAGATTCCAACACCAGAACAGTTTTCTTCTTCCACAAATACATTGAAAATTAAGTTATTTATACAAGGAACAAGGAAATTGTAACAATTGCTTTCATTGTCATTGATATCTTAACTCCAGCACTTTTTATGGAATTTAGCAATTATTGAATTGATCATTGGTGATAAGCAGCTCACTTAATGTTACTCATACATCTCTGAACCTTCATGAACAGCACAAGAAGGAGGAGAAGGAACGCTTGGCGAGGGTGGGGGACTGGTCGGAGCATGTAAGCTCTTCAGGCAAGAAATACTACTACAACTGCCGCACCGAAGTCTCTCAGTGGGAAAAGCCCCCAGAGTGGCTAGAGTGGGAGAGAACACGTGCCAAGGAAACCTCCAATAGGTCACATGACAAGAGTTCCACCAGGCAAGGTAAGACACCAGTTGTTATCACCATGGTGATAGGAGAATGGCTTATTGATAGTACTGGACCACTATGCGTAATTGGTGATGTCAGAAGTGTAAAATTTATGGGCACTGATATGGTAACAAAAAATGATACCAGATCAGTGCAAATCCTTCATTTGTGGACAGTCCATCAGGCTCTGCCCCTACCAGGCAACGTTTGCCTGTATAGTCTCGTGTACTAATCGACACTGCTTGAGAGGTGGTTCTGTTGGGCAGGTCATGTCATTCAGTAGGCATTAAAAGGATAGGGAAGTGTGAGAGCGGTCTCACCATGCCTAGCACAGCAGACAAGAAAAAAAATGCTCTTGTGCTAGATCATTCTTGCAACTAGTGTGAAAAAGAGAAAACAAGTCAGATCTTAGAAGATAGTGTGGTTTAATGAATGGCTCCACAGAAGAGAAGAGTTGGGAAGTCATGCGACTTTATTACATGAACTTCATGATGAACGTGAAAATCGTTTCATCTAATGCATGAGAATGGATGTAAACAGTTTCTATATTCTCCTTGCAAAAGTGGTACCATACATAACAAAGCAAGATACAGTGAAGACTCAATATATACTTGAACGTCTAAATAGTCGAACGCAAAAGTTCGACTTAATACTCGAAAAAATACGTACATATTACTTGAACGTCCGTCCATGTGGCTGTAAACAACGGCCCCACGTGCCCCACTGGTCCACCGCAGCCAGTTGATCCTTCGCTGTTGTAAGAATAACATTGTCCTGCACTTTCTCCTGTTTTTTTTTTTTTTTTTTTTTTTTTTTTCATTTAAAAGCTTACAATGGCACCGAAGAGGCTTATTAGTGGTGAGAATAAGCCTACAAGAAAGAGTGTAGTGACAGTCATCGAAAGGAAAAAGGAGATTATTGATAAATACGAGAAAGGGGGAAGAATAACCGATCTTGCAACTGAGTACCGTATGGCTAAATCTACAGTAGTCACAATATAGCAATACTCTGCTTAACGAACAGGATAGGGGGTGCCAAAGCTGTTCGTAGAGCGAAAATTTGTTAAGCGGACGTAGTTTTCCCATAGGAAATAATGGAAATATGGGGGATGCGTTCTGGGCTGGTCCCCAACATACCACATGGGTTAAGAAAAAATTATATACATGTTTTGCAGCGTATTAGGCCACTGGTGTACCACTACTTTTTTTATGTCATATGAGTCATTGGAAGTTAGAGGAGCTACGTACAAATTCTCTCACTGATAGCTCCAGTGTAATTTGTGCAGGAGCGGATCAAAGTTTGCCTCGGTGAGGCAGAGTCTAGCATATTGCACTAACGCGGGTAACGTGTTAAGTGGCGAAAACGCGTTGATAAGCGTAGCAGAAATACAGGTCAACCTCTTCGTACTACAGAGCGGGAGAGAGTGAGACAGAGGCAGCCAATACCAGCACCAGGAGCTGGATCCAAGAAACTTTAACAACGTCAGAGCAACCTCCTGCCGCGAAATGGCATCCATGAACACTTCGAGGGACGGTAACGAGGTTGCTATCAGATTGCTCTTAGGTTGCTGGGAACACCACCTCTCAAGGTGGTGTTACTGTCTTATATATGCATTTATGTTCACAAAACAACATTTCTATTAGCTTTTTACAAACCTTGCCCCCAAGAAAGAATTGTTTTGTAATGCATAAAGTGAAATCATACATGGAATACCAAAAAATAAAGCAGAGATGAGATCGGCCACAGACAAAGTGGAGACTTGCAGTGACTCTGCCGCTTCTTCTTATGACCCTTTTAGCTTGCGTGTTGCTTTCACCACGATATTTGTTTCCATTCCTCTATTGCCTGCTATAATGGATATCATATCTTAGTATTCATATATGCTCATGCCATGAGGATCACCTTGTCTCCTTGGCACTGAGTGATAGTGAATTACTAATGAATTACTGCTTCCTTTGGCATGAATTACTTGCTTTGGAACTTCATCTGGCAGTGTTGAACTCAGTGACTCAGTGGGGCATGCAATTTTCATTCATACCCAGATTTTGCTTCACTTACTGACTATATGTACACCAAAGCAAACCATTGTTACATAAATGGATGGGTTTTCAATGTTGCCAATACCAACCCCATTCTAACCCTCCTTAATCTTAACGCTTCCATTTGACAGCAATGTAAAACAAAGAAATAAAACATATTTCAGCAGTTATGTCAAGAAATAGAATAATACCCATACAAAACATACATAATGTTTGAAAAAGGTGAAGGAAAAGATTTTTTTAACTGTGTCCAAAACATTAGATAAATTCCACGTGCAATTTGGTCAAGATGAAACAAAAAGCAAACAGCTCACTTTGTTTACAGGCAACCCCCGTTTAACGAAGGTTCACACAACGAAATTTCGCTACAACGAAGGTTTCGTTTTACTACCACCTGCTCGTTTAACAAACACCAAACTCACTTTAACGAAGTTTTATCCAGGTAATTTTTTCCAAATTTGAAAACCCCACTGTATCATGTAAGCTGACAGGCTTTTGAATACACCAGGAGCTGCTGGTACTAAGGCCTGCCTCAGGAGAAATCCTGAGACACCTGTAGAATAAAGATCAAGATCAAGCCTCTCGTGGACAACACAGGCGCTGCCGATACAAAGGCCTGACTCAGAAGAAATTCTGTGTCACCTGTAGCATCAAGATCAAGATCAAGATCACGCGCACCACTCACTCCCCAGTCAAAACATAACAGCGTCACCAGCAGCTCATCTTCCCTAGTTCAACTTACCACCAAAACGCCCTACAATGTGGCCTAACGTTCCTAAGAAGACCAGGAAGTGTCTTGCTCTTGAAGTGAAGCGGGTATTATTCACAGACATGAGAGGCCAGAAAACTAATAACATTGCTTGCCACCATCTTGACTCCATCTACTGTCTACTATTTTCAAGTCAGCAGACTCTATTAAGAAGGCTGGTGAGACCGTATCTTCCTTGAAAGCTAAAAGAACCACCTGAACTCGTGACTCTACAATGGATAAAATGGAAAGCCTTGTGGAAATGTGGTACATAAGTTTTGTATGCGGTACCATGATGCGCACTTTGTTTACATTCCACAGGTTGCTGGTTAGTGTATTTCCTGTTTCACTCCCTCCCTTCATAAATTTAAGGTCATCAACATTATAAAGTTACGTACATACATACATTAGTGTACATTATAATGACTTAAATTAAACTACCTAAATGTTTAACTTCATAATTTTTACTTGCATTAAACCTTTTACTGTACTATGATGCACTCGCTTAGCTTAATCTCAATGGAAGTTCAATTCAGTTATAATCGGTTCGCTTAACGAAGTGTTTTTTTAGGAACGTAACCCCTTTGTTAAGCGGGGTTTGCCTGTACTACCATATATAAGCAAATATTCAAATAATATGTATCTCTTTTTTGTTTTGATTTTGGTTTACCGCCTGCCTGAAATCACACCCCGACACTACACCTCCCCCACCAATGTTAAAGCCTCAATGTCGGAGTATCCTTGTGTCCTTGTTTTATTATGGGGTTCACTAGCCCTGATGAAAGCACTATCAGGACTGCCAACTGTGCTGAGTAGTAGCTGTGGGCATGTGACGCTGTATCATTGTTTGAGAACAAAGCCATATGATTTCCTCAGCCCTGGATTAGGGAACATAAAGCTGACTTATGATTGGCTGCCTGTCCTCGTGACGACACGGTAGTGACATGTCAGCCCTGGCAGCCAATGAGCACTTTTAGGCGGGCTAAAAACCTCCACTCACTAACAGCAATGAAACTTTGTGGATGCTATTTTACGAAGATTGGTATGTAAGCAGGAGGTTACTATGGAGGTTGTCCGTACCAACATAGACAACAACCAACTTCTTGGATCCGGCCCCAGGAGCACTAGAGACAGAGGTGGGGAGCCAGCCAATCACAGCGAAGCTGCCGCATTCAGTACCTCACCCGGCAAATTAAAACCCAGAAAATTCACTAAAACGGATGTGGTTGTACGTTATGCGGACTTTTTTGTCTAACTATATATAGTACGTTAAACCAGAAATTCGTTAGACGAACATTCGTTAAGAGGAGTATTACTGTACTGAAAAAGACAGCTTATTAAAAGAGCTGATGTGGCAATAAGTGTGAAAAGGCAATTTAAGCGACCTGCGGCAGTGGAAGAAATGGAAAAAATTTTTGATTGGATAAACCAAAGGCAGATGGCTGGTGATTCTTTGTCAGAGGGCATAATTTGTGCGAAGGCTAGGCTGCTGCATCGTGATCTTATTTCTGATACTACATCTGACTCCAATGATGATTTTAATCCTTAAAACTCGGGACACATCGATAGACGTTCATCACACAAGACTCGGTGCACGTTGATAGACGTTCTGGTGTTTTTAGGCTTTTTTTTTTTTTGAGCTGGCAACACTCATCAGGAGTAAACATATGCTATATGTCTCTGTGTCACCAACTCCACGATGGATGGTGGGAGTGACAGTGATATCACGGTGTCCTATTCCGCCACCTCTCCTGCGCCTTACTTCCACGTGGAACCTTGGGTCTTTCGCCATGTTGCAGGGAGACAACTTTTGAATGAGAACGGTATCAGAAGGGCTTTGAAATTAACAGTGTACAATAATAGAGAGCAATGATAATGATGTTCTGGGCTCTGATACAGATGTAAGAGGTTCAACCTCCGAGGGGAAGGACATTCCACCACCACCACCAGCAACTCCTATTGTGTGTATTTTATATATTTTTCTTTGCAAAAAATATACTAATTAGATCACTTTGCGAACATTTTGATTGAGAGAGAGAGTGAGGATACAAGGGGCCCATTTTCTATCGCTTTAGCCAAGGCCGATGGACCCAATTGGACGCAAGGCCAAGTACACCGATGATACCACCTCATTCAACCTGTGATATTTTGGTGACCATAGCATTTAGAGACTTCTGGTTTTTTGCATTGCAAAAGGAAGAGTTGCTTGTGGGCAGAACACCATTTGTTCTCACTCATTTATTGAATTTCCAAGTGTAATCAGTATGTGAATACAGGCTATTTTTGTGTTTCTCGCCAAACCTCCTGTGTTAGCACGAGCTAAAGATCCCAACATCCTCTAATTTTAGGGGTTAAAGCAGGTAAAGGGTGGTTTGGGAATTTCAAGAAAAGAACTGGATTTCATTCTGTTGTAAGGCACGCAAGTGCTGACAGAGTTGCCAATGAGTAATTTGTGTCTGAATTTAAGAAATTTGTGGATAAGGAGTGCTTAAGCCCACAACATATCTTTAATTGTGATGAAACTGGCCTGTTTTGGAAAAAATTATACCAAACATGATCTATATATATAACAAAGGAAAAGAAGTGTTTGCCAGGATACAAGGCTATGAAAGACAGGCTAACCCTGCTTCTGTGCACCAATGCTAGCAGCGACTGCAAAATTAAACCGCTGGTATTTTCTAAACTTGGGTTTGGCAATGGCTGGAACAAATTACCTGATTTATAGGTATCAATAGTTGAACTTTTTAACCCTTTCACTGTGGATGTCTTATTGATAGGCCCATCCCCCTGTGCGGCAAAATTTTATTGCTTTATTGATCATATTTAATCTTTTAAAGTGAATTGTATGTTCATTCCATACTGGAAAATCTATGTTTTGTTGTGTTGAATGATGCCGTGTTCTGATGTAACATCAGAACACGGCATCAGACCCGTGACTGTGCTGCCAGGCGCACAGTGAAACCACTTGGTTTTCAACTTAGTACATTTTATTTTTGTACAGAAATGTTTCCATGGCAATTTTTTGTACACAATTGATTTTCAGTTAGTCAATGTTTTCAAATAAAACCACATATGAAACCACTAATAATAAATTACCATGCATACGAACACATTTTGTTTGCAGTCACAATGGCCACCCTCCATCCCGCCAACACGCTAGCTCTCCCCACGTGCGCACTGTCAAACTTATGTATTGTCTCCTTACACAGGCACTGAATTTTTGTTTATTTAATTTTTTTTATATTATACATGTCTACTTTCATTACAGCACTTCCAATATATCAACTTTTCAATAGTTTTTGAGTGTATGGTATAATTCAAAGCATGGGTATACACAGAGAGGAACATCGCTCTGTCGACACTTGTATGTTGTTCTTTGAGGTTTTCTTGGCCCCCTGGTTGCATGAGGACATAAGTGGCATCTCCTGCATCCTTGCAGAGGCTCAATGAAAAGCCTTTCTACAAGACACAAGACATGTACTCTAATTTGACCATTGGTGTAATGCTGGCTGTGATAATACCTCTCAATCATCTGATGGACAATATTTTTACTAAAGTCAAGCAATGGTTGGATACTACCAGTTTTTACTTGATGCAAGTAGTAACTATTGAGTAGTGACATATCTAGTACAGTAAGTCCTCGTTATAAGGTACATCTGTGTTCCTAAAAACCTTACTGCATATCAAATTTACCGTATACCAAACCCATTATAACATGTAATAATAGGGAATGCGTTCCAGCACGTCAAAAGTCACCCATACAGAAATTTAAAAAATAATGAAAAAAAGTTAAGTACTGTGCTAAAGAACTAAACAGAAAATGTTTTTATTTACCTTTCAGTCGCCATGTATTCTATTAAATGATATCCTTCCTGAGGCTAAGGGACATAGGGATTTGAGCCCTTACTCATCTTCTGCCGAGTGGGCAGACAAGGATAAGACGTCGTCGTCTGCACTGTCAGAAGCAGATGTAGCAGGGTCGGCATGTGTGATAGGGATGACATGTCTGACTGGCTTGAAGAATGAGTAGATGAAGAACTTTAATTTTTCTTGTTTTTTCATCATAGATTTCTTGATAAATCTTGACACTTTTCTCTCTGTCATGAGCCACTTTGCTACTCCTGGAAGGATTTGGGTCACATTCCTTCAGGGTTTCCAGAGCTTTTTTCAATACCACCGAGACATTCTCTAAGTTTTGATGTCCAGGCCACGCACAGGTTCTTCTTCCTCATCTTCATTTTCTGCCTCCTGTGATGCCTTGTCTAACTCTATAAGTTCATCATTTGAGAGAGGGTCAGGTCAGCATGGCTTTCCAAAAGATCTTGAACATCATCATCATCAACTTCATCGAAGCCAGCCCTATGGCACAGATTTACTGTCATTTCTGATCGCACCGATGTTGTCTTCAGCGAAGCCTGGGAAGTCATGCGCGCATTCTGACCATACTTTATTCCATGCCAAGTTCATGGCAGACGTCTTTACTTCATCCCAAGATGGGCTTGCCAGACCCATCTGTGCCCTTTATCAGTTGCTGCATGGTTCGCCGCTGGTAGTAGGCTTTTAGTGTTTGCCATGGTTATTATGAATATATTTGTGCTTACAATAGACCCTTTAATATTCCATTTATTCATCTAATTAGTAATGCATGTAAGTAATATGTAATGCAGTTAAAAAAAAAAAAAAGCGGCGGAGGGGAAGAGATAATAGGCTCCAAGGGTGGTCAAGTTAAAGGCAGTACTGTGAGTGGCGGGGAGATGTGGCATGGATGACGTCATCACCCCTGCTCCCCCGTGCTGGGCCCTCTCGGATGACATGAGCGAATACCGTATCTGTGAATTTTTCTTACCGTATATCGAATTGAGGGTAGTAATTTCCAAATACCGTAACTGAATTTACCGGATAAAGAACTACCTTATAACGAGGACTTACTGTATATGAAAAAAGAACTTGATATACCTCGTTACACTTTTTCTCAGACATTCCACACTGCTGAGCAACATATCACTCTTATCCACAATTCTCATTTTCTTGTTGTAATCTAGTACAACAATGGGCTTCTTCACAACATTTCTTCACTGATCTTGCTTGGTACTTTCACACACACCATCTTTATGAACAATGGAGAGCATGTGCACGATTCTCTTGTCACACCACTTGAGAAACACAATATTATTGCTGTGCTGTGCCACATGCTCACCACGCTTGACAACATGGAGTTTAGGCATATTTTTTGTTTGCCTTCACTGTTCCACATGCACCAGTATTTTCATTGAGCAGGTACTGAGAGATTTGGGCTCATATACTAGTTGTCCATGTACAGTACATTGCTTTCTGTAAATGAGGAGTCAGTAATGCTTTGAAAACAGAACCAGTAACACCTGTATGCAAATCTTGCTCTATCTCTGTGTCATTCCCAGTATACACAATGAAGTCTGAGATGTATCCACTGTCACAATCACATAGAACAAACAATTTTATCCCAAATCGATGACGTTTTAGTGGAATAAACTGTCTGAAGCTTAGGCGACCTCTCCACTTCATCAGACTCTCATCTACACACAATTCTTGAAATGGTCTGAACTTGGTCCTGAAAGAAGAGCATATTTTTCTGTAGTTTGTCACCTTCTACAGCTTTAGTGTTGTCATTGAAGTGCAGGCATCGTAATAATTGAAGAAACCAGTCAAGAGATAAATTTTCTCAATATTTTTTGTTCATATACTTTATCTGTTGACCAATAGTCATTTATTCTATTATTTTTATTATGTGACATGAGAATCATTATGCAAAAGAACGGGTAAATCTCATCTCTTGTTGTGTCAGTCCAGTTTGCTTGTCTGCAACAAGATGTCATAAAAACAAATGACCTACGCAGACAATGAGCATATCAATTGGTTTCTACCACAATCATGCCCATTAAATCGTTATCAAAGAACTGCAGCAGGAAATCAAGTTCATTTGAATGGTCCATCACAGTACATGCATCTGTTATACCAGATAATGTGGAATCAAAAACAAACTGCTCAGGGGGTGAAGGGTGAGGTGCGCCAGTTCCACCTGACGCCAGCCGCCTCACCTGCACGTGTCCATTTCTTTTGTTGCTGCGCAGGTAGATCAACAATAGGCTCATAATCATCACTTGACTCACTGTCTGCTCTGCTTTCGTCTTCTTCATCAATACTAGGCCAGTCGCCATCACTTTCGAGATGACTCGGTTCATTTGTCAGATATCCAGCAAGTATATGGTCAAAATCTAGAATGTTTTGCCTCATCATTGCGGAGGAGGGAATGGCAGCGTGCACACGTCATACTCGTCTCCTTACTAGTATTTTCTACACTAAGTCACTCAAGCAGAAAAATTGGTTTTAATGTAAGGCAACATATAGGGGAGTTGCCAAATATGCATATTATCTAAATTTTACCTGCTACAACACTGTGCGCAGAGTTACAAAGCAGAAACAATATGTGTTCCAGCCACAGTGAACTCTCAGAAAACTGTGAGACCGTAAATGTACCAGCCACAGCGAAAGGGTTAATACTTGAACGGCCATTTGGAATGAATTAAGTTTGAGTATTGAGTCTCCACTGTACTTTCTTGAGCCAGAGTATATGTGCAGAGACTCATCTTGAAACAACTGGCAGCTTGTGTATGACAACGGGATATAGTAACAGTGTTTGTCCATCAGGCAATGCTCGATATTGTGGACACAGCTTAGGAGGAGATAATATACACATATTGTGCATTGTCTTGAAATATTACAAGAATCCTCTTTAAAACCTATTTATTACATCCTTTAAATTTTTTTGTCACCAACAATAGCCAAATGCTAGGATAGCATCTTCATTATTTTAACATATCTTGCACTTTTATTGTTCAAGTGAACAAATATAGTATATGAGGATACAACTTTTGATGTTATGCAGGCAAATTGGAATGAAGCCTGGTAAGGATGGCTTCCTCTAAAAACACATATTGCAGTAATTCTTATATTTGTTGAGGTGTATTGAGTACTTGATTTTAGAGTTTAGTATTGTGTGCTCATTTGATACTAACCATGCAAATCATACCATAATTTCTTTTTTTAGTTACTTCCCCAAAGAAGGGTGATGAGACTAACATAAACAAGATATATTGTTATCAATACTGTAATTAGCTAACTGATGGATTAAATAAAGAAAAGTAAGGTGTATTTTTTTAAAGATGCTGACATTTAGTAGTTTGCTATACCCACTGGTTTCCATAGTGCTTGATTAATTTGTCTTTGGTACAGTGTCCACAGAAAGTATTGCATGCTAATATCTGAAAACTGAATTATGGTTTACTTAGTTATCATACAGTGGAGCAAAGTTGCACCTTTTTTGTACATTTGGTGTTGCCACTACAAACATGCGAGGGGTGAAGATATGTAAGGCAACTGACAGTTCCTGTCTCAGTGCTCTGTGAGGTGCCATGGAGAGAGGATTTGTCACACTTATTTCCATTTCACTACAATGTGTTTCCCCTCATTCCTTTCCCAGCCTTCCCTTTTTCTGTTATGGTATTTGCATGGCTCTACCCAATGTCAGCAATGAAGAAAAGGCCAGAATTTTGGCTTTGAAGACTGAAAATTTGCCTGTAAAAGAAATTTCAAGATGTACTCGTACAGGGTGACACAAAAGCACTATTTGCCTCTTGGTTGCATCTGCTCACAGCCCTTCCCTTCAGACACCATACCTCATACTCTAAGAGAACAAATGTCTGAGAGGCCAAGGAAGACAGCCAAGGAAACTGATACTCTCATGAAGTGGATCCTTCATAGCCTTATGCTTCATGAGAGTATGTCACCATGTAGCCTTGTGCATATAAAGGCTTCTTGGTGCCATGCTTACATCCTATCTGACAAGTTCTTGAGCCACTCTGGATACATTTCCTTCAGTTGTCTGACTGTTTAACATGGGTTTTCTTCAAGGCAACTGCCA
This sequence comes from Portunus trituberculatus, assembly GCF_017591435.1. Lineage (NCBI taxonomy): Eukaryota > Metazoa > Arthropoda > Malacostraca > Decapoda > Portunidae > Portunus > Portunus trituberculatus. The sequence continues at coordinate 7,341,343 of NC_059272.1, read as the reverse complement.
TGAGTCTATTTGTGCTCTTTCTTTTGTCTTTCCCTTGGCTCCAAGGCTGGTTTTATGAGCAGAAACTTGGTGGTAGGTAGCTTGCAGCAGCAAGAAGCCTTTTTACACTTGTCCCACCACATCCTAATTGCCTGTATATTTCAGTGACTTGTTCCCTTAGTACTAGAATACAACCCTTTCTGCATATGTGAGTGGTTTGGGACTTATGTTGGATGTAAGGATAATGTTTGCAGACTTGTGATAATTAGGTAAGGAAAACAAGGCTGATTGTAAAACTAAGAGTTCCTTAACCAAGAAAGCAACGAAGCTATAAGCATCACAGGAGTAGCATCTACTCTCCCCGAGTTACCAGAACTCAAATTACCCAAATGAGCAAAACTTCCATTGTAATATGTGACTACTGTTTTGTGTACACTTTGCACATAAGTGGACCGACTTCATTTGCAGCACTGTAGATTATCTATATACTAGGGTGACATTATTATAAAGGATGTAGCAAAGATAATTTTTACATTCACAAGTATGAAACAAGCAAAACAAAGGTATCCTAAGTGAGTATTACAATTTTTGATCAGGAGATATGAAAAACATGGGATGAAATTATGAGGTCCATCTCAGCCTCTGCATTTGATACCACATTAGTATAAACAACTTTAGAGTTGTTCCTTACAAAAATTTTCAATCTGTTAGCATTGATGTAAAAATATTTTCAGATAAACATTCCAATCTGGGAGAAAGTTACCGGGAAGGCAGAGACATCAGGGATGGTGAGAGAGAAAGGAATGATCGTGATAGGAGAGAAGTATATCGAGGTGATGACATGTATGATAGAAGAGACTCTAGAAAATATGGTCAAGGTATGTGTGAGACTGTTCTATATCGTTTCATTAAGAGAAGTTCATGGAAAGTTTGATGCTTAGGCAGCTTACTGGTGTGCTTTAAAGTGGCTGACATCATTGTCAAGCCTCAGCTTGTTTAGTAGCCTTTTTCACTGTGTAGACACTTACAAATTTATTGTTTAGTTTAACCATTGCTTGATATTTTTTATGACCCTTTTAAGTCCAGTAATTCTATATTATTGTATTACTGTAAATGTAACCGTTTTAAGTTGCATTGATGGAATGTTGATGCCATATAGCATCCCTTTTCTTGAGACCTTTAATGTGAGGGTCTAGTTGTTATGTTTAGTTTTGAATGATGTTTGCTGTGTGCCAGATCCAGTCCCTATCACAAGTCCAGAAACATGAGCCAAAAGTTTGTTTTAGTATAACAGAGTATGTGATTTCAGTCATATTAGTTGGCTCACATTGCTGGACTTTAAATATTGATAGAAGTAAAATCCTTGTGAGTTGCATGATTATTCTATGATTGTCTTGTCATCAGGACTTGGAATAGGATTGTTCTCCTTTGTTGTGATATGAATCTGTAATTGTGTATTTACTGTAAAACTTTACAGAGGTAGGTGCAGCAGATATGGATATATCTTCAGGTGACAGCACGCCAACCTCTGAACATCTACACACTCGGGGAGCCACTACAGAGAACAGCCACGACGTCAGTGGAGCCACCGTGTCCCTGGCGACTACTTCAGGCGCGACCGTTACGTCCACTCATTCAGGCACAACCACGACACATATACAAAGTGGTTTGAGACCAAAACTTGGACTGCCACCAAGTTCTCTACCCTCATCCTTACCCCTGCTAAGCAGTACTACTGTGGCTTCAACCTCAGGCACCAACACCACTAGCACTACTACTACCACCTCATTAACAAGCAGTATACCTGCCTTGAGT